>NC_063256.1:1515151-1818181 GCF_019578655.1 Ricinus communis | reverse complement strand
CAGCTACCGCAAGGAGCATTTTTAAAATTCATATATATATAGTACCAAATTATTTTATAGGTTTTTTTTTTGTAAGAGGGGGCGACACAAAAGTAAATTAGATAGAAAACTTTGTTAGGATCATCATACTAATTAGGTCTTATTTGCTATATTTTATCTTTTAGCCATTTTATTTTTATTTACTTTCACTTTTATATATATTATTTTATTTCTTATCTTTTAAAATTTACAGGTTGTAAATGGATTAAATTGAGTTGACACGATCCAAAACGACATTAAAAATCAAATGTGTTGCAGCGGGTTCGCGAATCAATCTGTTATACGACTCGTTTCAAACTGTATCATAAATGGATCAACATGTTTACTGACTGAACCTTCTAAAGCTCAACCCTATACTCACCTGGGTTCAACCAAGTCCCTTTGGATTTAAATTGTTAGTACAAAATACAGTCTTTTTAACACTTTTAGACTTCTGAAAGTTTGATCCTACGCAGACTTAGGCCATGATCACATAGGTTCGACCTTAAAAGCCTTGTGCATCATTATTTTTTATTTTATAATTGCATATTTTATTTATTATTTATAGCTCTTTATTCAATTGTTTCGAAACTCTAAAGGTCATGGTTTGTAATAATTATTTATAAGTTCCCCTATCTCTCTAATCTCTTTCTATGTATATCTAATTTTATGCTTAGGATCACCTTCTATGTAAATAGGACTTAGCAATTGTTGTGATCACCCCACATGCAAATATAATAAAATCGAAAGCTTACCAAAGTAACCTTCGCGTCTTGTATGTTTTTTTTCCACCTGAAATGCTAAAACTAAAATGAATCCAACACTAGATTAGTGTTAATAAAAATGCAAATGATATAGACACCAAGGTTAATATGATTAGCTTTCTCAACCCACATGCTAATAAAATCAAAAAAAGATTGGTGAATAAAATAAATATAGGATAAATTTAGGTTAAGACAATTTTATTAAGATAAGCAAAGGCTCGTCTACTCCGGTGGAGGCTAGGCTTCACCATCTAAACGGGTAAGAATACTTTCAAAAACTTTTTCTATTTGTATCTAACTTTTCCGAACTTAGAATTACTGATTTTAGGAAAGGAAAAGTTTAAGCTATCTGCGAGGAGTACAAAGTCATCCTCACTTTCGAACTGTTCCGATCTTATTAGACGGCGTCTCTTTCTCCGAAATGATCTTAAGACTATTTTATAATTTCTTAGAGATTTCAACCGAATAGCTTATTTTAAAACGAGTCTAATATGAAAAACAAACCAGAGTGAAAACTCGATAGAAAAATCGGCTATAGGGAATTGACAACATGCAAATAGAAAGATATAAGGATTTAATTAAATTAAAGAAAAAACGAAAGATAAATGAGGATGTTACACGAAAAAAGAAAGCTGATGATTAAAATTTCAAATTCAATGATAAAAAAAATAATAAAATTATACTTTATTTCATATATTTTTATTTTAAATACAACCCATTAGGACTCCTCGTTGTCTGTTTCAATAAAAAATAATAATCAGAAAATTAATTATAAGAAATCAGTCTATGAATTGCTTATTAAATAAGCAACGAATGGCTATTAAAGCCATTATTGGGTGCCTAATTATTGAGAACAAAAAGATATTAATAAAGATTCTAAGCAGATTTTTAATGATGTATTAATTTATTTTTATTTTAAAGAGTTAATAATAAAATATTATTTAAATATAAAGTATAAAATTTTATTATTTATTTTATATTTTTATTAAATTTAAAAATAAAATATTTTAAGAGATCATCGTTTGGGTGCTGTAAGACCGATTTGGTTAAACAGGAATTAGTGACTTCGCCGGTTAGGCAATTTGGCCAACAACGTCACATGTTTAAGGGCCCACCTACAACTCAACGTTAGCTCCGCAACCCCAAGCGCAAGCGATGTAATATGCTTTGAGTTTGTTGTATTAGATAAACATAATGAAAGCATGTCCCTTCCTTTTCTTAAAGAGAAAATGAAAACACAAAGAGAAAAAAGCAAGCAGCTGTATATTAATTTGTTTATTCCAGAATTGGTCTTACTTTTTCTGAAATTTATTTTCTATATTGAATTACTTTATTTTTCTTTGTTAATAGTAATTTGTATTATACTTTCTTCTTTCCTACATTTATTTTAAATATTTATTTAAAATATTGACATATGCTTTTAGTAGCTGTATTCTACCGTGTATTATTCCAATTCTGCGCTTTTCATATGCTTACCCCTTTTTTTAGGGTGGCGCTATTAACAAATATAAGTTCAATTTGTTATTCAACTGTATCATTATCGGCTAGCCAACATATTAACGTAAAAAGATCATACTGCTTCTTTTTTTATTAACAATATATTTAATATTCATTTTAGACATTAGAGCTAATCAATTAAATTTTAATACTGAAATATTTAATTATAATCATTTTGTTTATTAACAAAGATAATAATGAAATTAAACGTTAATAATTGAATTTAGAGTTTTAATATTAAACTATTGAAATACATATTGAATATATATATATATATATATATATATATATAAATCTCTATTTCTGTAAGAATATATCTACTTGGAGATTCTTTAATAAGACTGGGAATGAAAATCCCAAACTTCAGCTTTGTGACAGAAAAGAAATGTAATTTATAATTTATAATTTATTATTCTAAGAGATGTCCACCTATCCAATCCAATTAATGAAGACTGTTTTTTAGTGAAAAATCATTACAAAACCAAGTGACCCTACAGCTGCTTGACATTTAGTCAAGGTAATCTTTTAAAGGCCCCCTGTGAATAGTCCCTATTTTGTACTCTTCCTCGTCACGTCGTCGTATTCCCCAGATGCCGACAGCGCTGCTCATTAACTTCTAATACGTGGCACTCTATATTCGCTTTAACTGTCGGCACTGCTCTATTTTATACAACCACGCATCCTACGCGCACCCTCTCCCAAATGACCACTCCACACTCACCCTTCGATTAACCCATCCCTTAAAAAGTAATTAAGATCTACGGTTAATAAACACGGCAAAACTAAATCTCACGCTTGTGCGCCACACGTTGGCTGAAGCTATAAAAGGAGTCGCCGATTTTTGTAGACGTTGCCAAATTTAGATATTATTAGAGTTTTTGGTGAGCGCGTGTCTGCAGGTAATAGAAAGTTATGGCAGAGCAGGAAGCCAAGAAGCTGGAAGCCGAATCGCCTGTCGCTCCGGCACCGGCGGAGGCTAAAAGTGATGTAGCGCATGACAAAGCTACGGTTCCCACACCTGAAGAGAAGCCTGATGATTCCAAAGCTCTCGCTGTAGTTGAAAGTGAGCATTTTCTTCTTTTTGTATATCAAAAACTACATTCCATGTCATTATGCATGATTATAGAAAATTGGTTTCAGCTTACGTATTTCTTTAGAACAGTTTGTCCATGATTTATGATCATGTGGTTTCTTTTTTCAATTATAAAAACCGATAGGATTGATGAAGATACATATTTGTTTATTTGGTTTCTTTTCTTTGAACAAATTCTGCTTTCTTGATTATGTTCTTGTTGCAATCTCATCTTAATCATCCAGTAAAATAGCATTATTTTTGACGTTTTCTTGATCATTTAACCATTCAATGTCCAAGTCTATTTAATTCTGATGATAAACTACTTCCATTGTCTATTTTGAGAAGAAGTCTCTAATTACAGGAGAAAAAATGAAGACAGGAAATAAAAGGAGGAAATAGTTGTACTCTATACTCTAAAACAAAAAATATTTCCTTTATGTTTACCTTTGTATACAGATCGAACCAAATTAATTAAATTGTAAAAAAATTATTTTGGTATTGAACAGTCAACCATTAATGATAGCTAAATCATCATTTTCCAGCACTTAAAAGGTACAGCTAGTCCGTGAACAGCCAACCATCGCACTGTAAAAATGGGATAGGTTCGATCTAAACTTACTAATAGGGGGGCCTCCTAAATGAACTTCTATAAAATGGTTTCACGGGATAAATAAATATAATATTAATATAATATAATAATAAATATATATATATAATATATAATAAATTATAATAATAAAAATCAAATTATAATAATAAATATGAGAATGTTTCCTTTCCTTAAAATTCTTGGCTATACAGCTGGCTTTATCTTCAGTTTCAAGAGTTATATTATTGTGAATTATAGATTGCAAGGAATCATCATAAACTTTTCCTGTTTGTGTAATTAATAGCCAAAGGTGCTAATTATCTTTTTTATTTCTTTGTGTTTCTTGATACTTTATGAGAACCATATGCACTTTATTAAAAGCTTGATATGCACCAATAAACCATCAATATTTATCACATAATACAGGTTAGGATTTTCAAGGATTGATGCTAGCTATAATATTAGTGGAAGATGACCCTACTTAATAGCACAATGGCACCCAAAAGTCTTTAGTTATTAGTGGAAGATGACCCTACTTAATAGCACAATGGCATCCAAAGCAGGAGCATTGGCCCCGTCTCTCATTTATGTCGCAAGTTGGGTAAAGCTTTGATAATGACATTGCAATAAGTGTTTTATTTTTTCTTTCTTTTTAGGATTGAAATAAAAGCATGTATCCATTATCATGTTTGCTATGTAAATGATATGAACATGAGATTCAGCTTCCATAATTGAAGCTCCATGTTCAATCTTTTCTTTTTTACCATATTGCACATTTCCTGCTTTTCTTATATAATTAAATAAATAAATAATAACTTTTTTTTTTTACATTAACATTTTGTACACGATAAGGTTTATTGTTAATATTTATTACTACTTTTTTTGAACTGTAATATTTATTACTACTTGCTTCATCTATTTCTTATTCTTAACAGAGGTACCAGAATCTGGTCCAAAGAAGACTTCAGGGGGATCACTTGACCGAGGTAAATTCTGTGCATGCTTATGTCCCTAAATCCTAATATTGATACCCTAATGTATATCTTCTATTTCCATTTTGTTGGCTTAGTTTCTAGGAAGTTTAATTTTGTAAAGCATCTTTGGGTCTTTTTACAAAAGCACAAATAGTACGAGCTTCTTTAGATTCAGTGTAGTATATAATGAAGTGGTTCATTTTCCATTGAACACCCAAAAATGTTAAGTTTTCTATGTTGCATTGTACAGACATTGCTCTTGCAGAGGTTGAAAAGGAAAAGAGAAATTCCTTTATCAAGGCATGGGAAGATAGTGAGAAATCTAAAGCTGAGAATAAGTAAGGGATTCTCTTATCGAACTTATTCTCTATAAACAGCATGGGACAAATGATTTTCGTGAAAACTTGTTATTACAATATATATATATATATATATATATATATATATATATATATATATATATATATATATATATATATATATCTGTTAGGATTTTGGTCTCAGAAACATTAGCAATAGTATATTATTCTACTGGTGAACAGGGCTCAGAAAAAGCTCTCTTCTGTTACTGCATGGGAGAACAGCAAGAAGGCAGCACTTGAAGCTAAATTGAGAAAGATCGAGGTAACTAACCCCTTTTCTTTAAGTCGTGTAGAAAATATTGGGGTTCTTAAAAATTGTGGATCCATGATTCATTCACCCGTTTGCTACTGTAATTTTAAACTTCAAATGTAACTATTAATGAAGAACAAGGAAACCTGACCTGACCAATAATTGGCAGGAACAATTGGAAAAGAAAAAGGCAGAATACGCAGAGAAAATGAAAAACAAAGTAGCTTTGGTTCATAAACAGGCTGAAGAAAAGAGAGCAATGGTTGAAGCCCAACGAGGTGAAGAAGTGCTAAAGGCAGAGGAAATGGCTGCAAAATACCGTGCTACTGGGCAAACACCAAAGAAACTCCTTGGTTGCTTCTAAGGTTTCAAGTTCTGTGCCTGGTATAGGATGCAGCAAGCGGAATCTGGCTGCTCTTGCTTGGCACAGCTTTTATTTATTCTTTATGCGGCTCTGGCTCTGTTTTTGTCTGTATAATTTTTTTCTTGCTTGTTTCCTTCCATTAGTTTAATCTCTTTGAACACTGAAAAATTGATCCATTACCAAGTTTGTGTATGTATAGGAATGCAATGTTTTTATCTATGAGCGAAAAGTTGAGTTTTATTTCATTCAGTTGCCGCAATTGCATTTAGCCGGAAGCTAACAAAAAAAAAAAAAACAGCTAGATTTTACAATAATTATCGAACCGATCAGCATTTGGTCCAATTTGAGTCAGAAAATCAGCCATCTGATACCAAGAGTAGGGAAAATCAGAAAATCGTTGTGAATTAACGAGCTACCATCATGCAGCAGAGACGAACTCTATTCCAGTAGATCTTACGGAACTGAATCTGACAAAATTACAAAGAATATATATACCTCCTATTTATAAGTAGCAGGGCTTTCCAATACTTAAAACTAGGAAATGTTGAAATCACCGCCCTCTTAAAAAAGAAAGAAATCTAACAACGATAACCATCGACTGAACTTCATAAGGTTTTGCTAGATTTTAAAATAACCTAACAGCTTGTAGTTACTCAAAAGAGTAGCCCAAAATTTAAGCAAATTAGGCTTTAAACTACATTTTCACAAATCCATCGCTGAAGTAGCTATTTCCTTCCAAGAAGCTCATGTCATTGTTAATGGGGAAATCCAACAGAAGTTGTAATGTTGAGTCTGATGAATCCTCCAACTCAATGGAGCTTGACGAATCAGACCCAGCATTCATATCTTCTACGTAAGATTTGCAGCTTTTACATTCCGTATCTTCAATTTGATCGCTAGGTGGAGTAGAGGAACCTGCTATATTTGGGCTAATATCAACAGTAGTGAGAGCTGAAACTGACCCATATTTAGTAGACGAGGATGCCTGAGAAGCTGAAGCAGGACTTTGGCAACTAGCTTTGTCTCCGCGATGGAACTTTCGAAAGGATTCTCCAACTTCAGAGTTCCATATTCGCAGGAAATAATCACAATCAGTTTTCTTCGGAGTAGGTGGATTGAAGAGTGAGGATTCCCTCGAAAGCCTAGCCTCAGCTTCAAGCCTAGCACTCTCCCATTGCGCCATATGGCGCGTAGCAGGCGATGCAGGTGCTGTTATGGATGGTCCACAAGAAGTAAAGGGCTCATGGGTTTGAGGGTCAAGTCCCATGCAAAGAAGACGCTTCTTTAGGTGAGTGTTCCACAAGTTCTTTATCTCATTGTCAGTCCTACCTGGTAGTTGAGAGGCAATGGCAGCCCACCTAAATAACATGCGAAAATATCACTCTTTTGAGTTAATCAGGAAACTGCACAATGCCCCACATAACATGTATAAACAGTTCACTGATAGAGATTTGACTTCCAATAATTTCCTTACAATGATAAATTTGCATTAATCTTTAAGAGTTGATTTATTGCAACCGCAGATGATTCAAGTTTCTGCTGCAATTAAATTATTTGGTTTGACATGAGTTAGAAGATTAGACCAAGGAGCTGAAAGTATAACTTTTAATCTTTGCACAGAATGCCACAACACACACATATATACAGATCATAGTATGTTCCAAATCTTGAGCATGAATCAACTAGTTAAACTATCAAGAAATTTTCAGTTTGTACTGTTAGTGTACTCTGCTCCCTCCTTAAAGAAAGTCTTACCTGTTTCCAAGAATACCGTGAAGTTGAATGACAAGTTTCTCTTCCTCGAGAGTAAATGGACCCCTTTTTATGTCTGGCCTAAGATAGTTGGTCCATCTAAGCCTGCAACTTTTTCCACAGCGAAGAAGGCCTGTCAGAAAGGAAATAGCTAAGCCATTATATAAGGATCTCTTTGAGAAATCATAGCAATTCAAACTCAAACACTAAATTTTGCACGTCTACATTCGCTAATCCGCAGAACTGGAAACTTAAATAAAACCTTAGGAAGGGTCCGATGTAAGTGCAAGTGCAGAATCATAGAAACCGACAAGTGATCAATATGATCAGAATAGCAATGGTGAGCAAAGATCGTATATATCCTAGGTGATTAAAGATCAGAAATCGAGAGACGGGTACTATCTGTAAGGAAAGACATACAAACAGCAATCATCATGCAGGTAACGTTGCTATAGAAGCTTTGTTGCATAAAGTTCAGACACCAATGAGTCAGCTCAATGAGCATAAAAGGTCAGTTTTGAAACAAAAAAAATTAATTGGTCTTTTATTTATAGCCAGTAACGTTGCTATAGAAGCTTTGTTGCTGGTTCTCTAAGCAGCAACCATATAAATAGTGTAATGTATGCACAACTTCTTTAGTTGCTTCCGGACAAGCTAAGAAGCAGGCAGCAAAACCAAATAACCAAGTACCTGCTAGTTTAGGGAGAGAACGCCAGCTTCCATGGCCATTTTTCTTGATATAACTCACAAGAACTTCATCTTCTTCAGGTGTCCATGGCCCTTTTTTCAATCCCTTCTTATCGCAACAGGGTGTCCTACCCATCTCTTTTTTCTGTTTTCTTTTTCCACTTTAATAACACTAAACAACTACTAGCAAAAATTCACCACAAGAAGCTATAATATCACTTTTACCATGAAAAAAGAGAATCAAGAAAAGCAAAGATTTTACAGAAACTCACAGCAGGCTTGTTTTGAAGGGTGAATAATAATACTAAGCTAGCTAGTAGTAGAGTGTGTGACGAGGTGAATGAGTGACAAGAGCTGCTAAGTGAATCATGTAAGAGCAGAAAAGAAACAGAGAGCTATAAATGCCAGTTTGATCTTATCTAGGGAAATCGAAAGTGAGGATTTATTGAGATTGTGAGAAGAAAAAAAGGACGATCAGCGAGTTTCAAGCTGGCAAATGCAATAAATACAACATTTTATGTAAGTGTGTGCATGTATGTATAATGTATGTATGCATGAAAAAACTACAGGGAGACATTTGAGGGAGAGTTGTTTCACAGTAGATCCTCACTCTATTTTTACTTCATAACTTATGTGCTTAATTTGGACCGGTTCTTAAAAATATTTGTTCTCCTATAGTTATAATTAATATGTATATGTTTAGAATATATGTTATCCTACATTAAAGTTCAAACTTTATCTATGTACTATGCTGGCAATAAAAGTAATTAAATTTATATAAAAAGATTTATAATTTATAATTTTCTTATATTGATAATGTATAAATATTTTATATTTTGATATTTGATTACTGAGATATATTTTATTACTTAAAACTAATAAATATATCTCATTTATCTACCGGTTTGATATATAAGTGGTATCATATATCAAATTTTAAAAATATAACTATAAAAAAATAAATTGAAAAATTTGTATTAATAGTATGGTTTTAAAATAAAATTTTAAATACATAAACGTAATATAATTACAAAATGGATTCGATTTGGTATTTTGAATAGAATAGTTTATGGATGGATTTTTGGATCCATTTTGTTTAGAATAGTTTATAGAAAATAGAGTACAAATCAAAAAATAAAAGATTATAAAAATAGAATTGAAATGTTTGTTAAATTAAATCAAAAATTTAAATTTAAATGATCTAAATAATTAAAATTTTAAACACGAAAGCATGTATTCTTCTGGAAAAAAAAAAAAAGAAGAAGAAACTGTACGTAGAAACAGTGTAGATTGGATTGAATGAAGGATTTCTTCTTTTGACGTTTTCTTTTACACAGGACTGGCAAGAGAGAGAGAGTATGTGTGTCTGAAAGTGCATTGAAGTTGAAAGTGAAAGCATTAATGGTGGATTCTTGTTGTGTGTACAGATTAATAAGAAAATTTATTGGGAAAGAGAAGAGTTATGGCCCTCGACAATGACCTGTACTGTACGGAGTCACCATAATATGACCCGCTCTTTTTTTTTTCCTGATCAAAACGTATATACATACATCCACCATTGTTTGGTTAATGAGAAAATTGGAAGAGAAAAAAGAAACATAATATCTTTTCCTTTTATTAACTGTTTAGTTCAGAGAAACTAGGGTTTAGTTAGTGGGTTTCTTCAGTTGATCAGTTGTCTCTTGCATGACATTATTATGAAGTTCTTGATGTCATGACAGTCACTTTGTGACACGTAAGAGACCCTTTTCATTAATGCACATAATAAATACACAATAATGGCATTCTCCGTAATCTGTTAAACAGAAAAGAAAACTCTTCTCTTCTCAAAGAAGATGTGCTTGGGAACAGAAAAGCCAATTCAGATATCAGTAATAAATGCAGTCAACAAGAAGTCAAAAAAAGAGGAAAGAAACCTTCAAAGGATGAGCAGTGGGCTTGAACAATCGCTCGCTGATTTTAGACTGACAAGTTTTCTCTCTGCGTTCTTCCACTGTTGAATGGACCAACTTACAAAAATCCATAACATTGCTTCAGAATTCATTTCTCTTTTGGATTCTTGCTGCTGTTGCTTTTCCTTCTTTCTTTCTTTTTTAAAAGAAAAAAACACTTGTAGAATGTATTGATCACTATTCTTCGGTTGTATTAATATGTCCATCAATTAAACTGAACTAGTATTAACATTACCCAAAAACAAAGAGAAGTTAAAAGTTTTATATATATGTTGAAGCTATCCGATCTGTAACTTAATTCTGAGGAGCCCCCAGCTGATATTTCTATACTCTGAACTCTTATCCCACAGCTACTTTTCCTAGGATTGCATGCGTTCTGTTGTTGTTAAAGAAAAGTGTGTTTTTATTTTGAACTAATGGGTCGTAGCTTAAGCTTTAAGGTCTAGTAGTTAAATTAGGGAACAGCATCGACCTTTATCCCAAAAACATTCTTTGATTAAAAATATCATCACATTTGTTTTGTTTTGAGAGAAATATTAAGAAAAGGGGGATGTGATTATCCCATGTGAAGGATTAAGGCAGGGGATGTGACTTTCAAAGAAAATGGAAGCAGCGGGACGATTTCGTGTGGGAGAGGCTTGCATTCATGATGTCGGCGATCTGTAATGTAAGAACCAAAACTAAGAAATTAGTACAGCTTACATTTCCCAGTCAGTCCCACGCCTCCTTCGCATTCAATCCCCCTACTTACCTGCCTCCTCCGATGCCCCCACTACCCATTGCTGCCGAATTCGCCACCTGGAATTACGTATTTCCTATTAATATTTTTTTGTATTCCAAAAATTATAAACGAATTAGCAAGTCTAATAAAGAAAAATCTTCATTTCACACAAAAATGCACCGTGTGTACATACCATCAATTAGTGTTTGAATAATAACTTTTAACATTTTGCCATTTCAAGAATTCTACGCTCGTTTGAATTAAGTTTATTGTTCTCTTATACATAATTAGATTTTCTAACAATCTCCATATTAGGTATTCAAATACTTAATTTCTTTTTCTATTTTAAGATATAAAACATTTACTTATATATTTTATAAGAAACTGCAGTTTCTTAAGAAAAGAAAGAGCGAGAAAAGAGAGAATTGAAGTATGGCAGCAGCTGAAAATAATTTCATTCAACCTGCAATTCCTAAGTTTATGGCTATTATGATCATTAGTTCATGCTTATGGAAAATTTCCTTCGTTCAAAGGAGTATTGGGGTTTGGTGGAGAATGGAATTCCTGCTGCAGTAGAAGGAGTGGAGCTTATTAAAGAACGGCAAAAATCATTTGCAGACCAGAAGCTAAAAGACCTGAAAGGTTAAGAACTATATGTTCCAAGCCATTGATTGAACCATTATGGAGACCATCCTCAATAGAGACACTGCCAAGCACATCTAGGACTCTATAAAACAGAAGTACCAAGGTTCCATAAGAGTCAAAAGAGCACAACTCCAGGCTCTTCTAAAGGAGTTTGAGGTTTTACAGATGAAGGAGGGTGAGAGTGTTGATGCGTACTTTTCTCGGACACTTATCATAGCAAACAAGATGAAAATCCATGGTGAAAACATGCAGCAAGTGGTGATCATTGAAAAGATTTTGAGATCAATGACCTCAAGGTTTGACTATGTTGTGTGTTCGGTTGAAGAGTCTAATAACTTAGACATCTTAACCATTGATGAATTGCAGAGCAGCTTACTGGTACATGAACAGAGGATGAATGGGCATAGAGGAGATGAGCAGGCAATAAAGGTGATGTACAATGATAGATATGGTGGAAGAGGAGGCGGTCAAGCTCGTGGGGTTTCTTAGGGAAGAGGCAGAGGAAGAGGCAGACAATCATTCAACAAAGCTATAGTTGAGTGTTAGAAATGCCATCAATTAGGACACTATAAGTATGAGTATCCCAAATAGGAGAAAAAAGTGAATTATGCTGAGCTTGAGGAGAAAGAAGAAATGTTGCTAATGTCATATGTTGAGTTTAATCAATCAAGAAGAGAAGATGTTTGGTTTTTTGATTCAGGGTGTAGCAATCATATGTGTGCAAATAAGGAGTGGTTCTCGGATCTTGATGAGGAATTCAGGCAATCTGTGAAGCTTGAAAATAATTCGTCGATGGCTGTATTGGAAAAGGGTAATATTCGGTTGGAAATTGTTGGCGTCACTCAGGTAATCACTGAAGTTTTCTACATACCTGAGTTGAAAAATAACCTATTAAGTGTTGGACAATTGCAAGAAAGAGCTATAGCTATTTTGATACAACATGGAGTATGCAGAGTTTATCATCCAAAGAAAGGGCTTATTATGCAAATAGCCATGTTTGCAAATAGAATGTTCACCTTGATTGCAAAAATTCTGCCCAAAGCTCCCACCTGCTTCCAAACATTTTTGGAAGATGACGCTCATCTTTGGCACTATAGATATGGGCATCTGAGTTTCAAGGGCCTAAGAACATTACAATATAAGAAAATGGTGAGAAGGCTACCGTAATTAAAGGCACCATCCAAAATATACACTGATTGCATGTTGGGAAAGCAACACAGGGATGCAATTCCAAAGAGGAGTTTATGGAGAGCATCACAAAGACTACAACCGGTGCATGCTGACATCTATGGACCCATTAAACCTGTTTTCAACAGTAATAAGAGGTATTTCATAAGCTTTATTGATGATTACAGTCGTAAGTTATGGGTTTATTTTCTTGCTGAAAAATCTGAAGCTTTTACTATCTTAAAGAATTATAAAAATCTTGTTGAGAAAGAGATAAGAGTTTTTATTCGTTGTCTACGCACAGATAGGGGTGGAGAGTTCACCTCTCACGAGTTCAATAATTTTTGCAAAACTAATGGTATTAGCAGGCAACTCACTGCAGCGTACACTCTTCAACAAAACGGAGCAGCTGAGCGCAAGAACAGGACAATCATGAACATGGTTAGAAGTATGGTATCGGAGAAGCAAGCTTCAAAGAATTTCTGGCCAGGAGCAATAAAATGGACAGCTCATGTGCTCGATAGAAGTCCTACATTGGCAGTGAAAGATATGACTCCCGAAGAGGCTTGGAGTGGTGTCAAGCCTAATATTGATTATTTTCGGGTTTTCAGATGCATTGGGCATGTTCATGTGTTTGACTATAAAAAAAATTGGATGATAAGAGTTTTCAGTGTGTGTTGCTAGGGATGAGTGAAGAGTCTAAAGCATATAGACTTTATGATCCAATGTCAAAAAGGATAGTTGTAAGTAGAGATGTGATTTTTGAAGAAAACGAGTGTTGGAATTGGGGGAGAAGTAATGAAGACATGAGACTTGATATCCTTGAGTGGGAAAGTAGCAATAAATAAGGAAGTGAACATGATCAAAGTGAAGAAGAATATGAAGAGGAGGTAGTGGCAGAAGAAGGAGAAGTTAGCTTATCTTCAAATGAGTCGCCTGGAGAAAATTCTCCATTATTTAAAGAAAGCTCACCAGAAGGGAGGAACAGAAGAGTGCCATTCTGGATGGAAGATTATGTGAGTGGGGGAGAATTTTCAGAAGTTGTTCAAAGTTCCAAATGGAGAGCTGCAATAGATTTGGAGATAGATTCGATTGAAAGAAACGAGACATGGGAGTTGACAGATTTGCCTAAATGAATGAAGAAGATTAGAGTAAAGTGGGTTTTCAAAACTAAACTCAACGAAAATGGAGAGGTTGACAAGTGTAAAGCTTGGTTGGTAGCAAAAGGATATGCACAACAACATGGCATAGACTATACTGAGGTGTTTGCTCCTGTGGCTAGGTGGGATACGATTCGAATGATAATTGCTTTAGTAGCACGAAATAGTTGGAGTGTGTATCAGCTTGACGTCAAAAGTACTTTCTTGTATGGAGAGCTAAATGAAGCAGTCTTTGTTGAGCAGCCACAAGGTTATGAGAAGAAAGGCGAAGAGTATAAGGTGTACAAATTGAAGAAGGCATTGTATAGCCTTAAACAAGCCCCTCGTGCATGGTATAGCCGGATTGAAGCATATTTTATCAAAAAATGATTTGAGAGGTGCAGCTGTGAACACACCTTATTCATCAAAACCGAAGATGGAGGTAAGATATTGATTGTTAGCTTATATATTGATGATATAATTTTTATTGGTAATGATGAGAATATGCATGTTAAGTTCAAGAATTCTATGAAACTTGAATTTGATATGAGTGATTTGGAAAAAATAAAATATTTTCTCGGAGTGGAGGTTTTACAAAAACCTGAAGGCATGTATATCAGTTAAAGAAAATATGCAAAAGAAGTCCTGGATAGGTTTAAAACAGAGAAGAGCAACAGTGTGAAGAATACCTTTGTTCACGGCGTTAGACTGATGAAGAATGAATGAGTCAAGATCAATGCTACCATGTACAAACAATTGGGTGGAAGTCTTATGTATCTAACGACAACAAGGCCGGACCTGATGTATGTGGTATGTCTTATTAGCAGATTTATGGAAAGTCCAACTAAATTGCATTTGCAGGCTGCGAAAAGAGTGTTAAGATATTTGAAAGGCACCGTAGATTTGGAGATATTTTATCAAAAGGAGGGTAATGGAGAGTTGATGGCATGTACTGACAGTGATTATGCAGGAGATGTAGACAATAGAAAAAGTACTTCTGGTTATGTGTTTTTACTTGGTGAAGGAGTTATGTCTTGATCATCTAAAAAACAGTTGGTAGTTACTGTATCAACTACTGAAGCAGAGTTTGTGGCAGCTGCTTCTTGTGCTTGTCAAGGGGTGTGGATGAGGAGAGTATTGGAAAAGCTTGGTCATTCTTAAGGCAAATGTACCACTGTGTTATGTGACAATATTTCTACCATTAAGCTTTCAAAGAATCTAGTCATGCATGAACGCAACAAACACATTGACGTAAGGTTTCATTTTTTACCTGATTTGACCAGAGATGGAGTTATTGAACTAAAGCATTGTGTCACACAGGAACAAATTGCAGACATTATGACAAAGCCACTTAGATGTGTTCTTGATGTTACGTGAGTTAATGGGTGTGTGTGAGGTACGACGAATAAATTGAAAGCATTATGGCAATCAGTTTAGGAGAGAAATTGTTGAGATTATTAGAGTTATAGTTGAAGTTTTCTAAGTTTCAGTTAATAAATCATATTGGTAAGGATATTAGGTAGAGTCTTACCTTTTTTTTAGTTATTTACCACGATATTAGGAGAGTAAACGTGGGTTGTTATTATTCATTTTTATCTCTTTGTAAGGTTTATATAAGCCAACATCTACTTTGAATTCAAGAGATTTTTCTCTGTGACATTCTCTGAAATACTTTATGTTTAGAGTTTATAAAAGCAACATATCAAATCTAATGATTCAATTTATATCAATGTTATTTAACTGAAAACCAAATTTGGATAAAATGTCAATATTACCCCTAAAATTGTTCACAAAGATTAGGATTGCACTATGGTATCTTTTAGATATTTTTTTTAATATCATAGTATCATTTTTTTATAAGATTATATTAATATCATTTCCATTCTTTATTCTTATTTGTTCTTGTTATTGTTATAAAAATTTAAATAACTATAATAAATATAAAACTATTATTATTTTTGGCACTTTAAATAAATTTTTTAATTTTATTTTTATATATTTTTAACCGTCTTTTCATATATTTTGGAGTGGAGTAGTTGTGGGGGCATGACACTCTGAAATAAAATCAAGGTATTCTTTTGGCGTCTTTTCGTGGATGCCTTGCCAATGGGAGTAAATATGAACCACCGTTTTGATATGGCCATTGTTTGTGGTTATTGTGGCCTTTCAGAAACTGCAAATCATTTGAGACCCTTCATAAAATCTTCGGAGACTTTCATCAAGCACCTTCAAAGTCATTCTTAATTGTTTACTTCACCCATTAACACGCTGCCTCAAACAACTCCAAAGAGTCCCTTTGAAACGATTTCTCATTTCCTTCTCAAAAACACCTAATCAAATTAGCCAATCTCTCATTTTTCAATTGTTCCTCAACTTTAGCCTCCTCTTACTAAAAGAAAAGGAAAAGAAAAAGGCGCAAAATATAAAAACCTCTTGTCATGCTTCTTTCATGGAATAATATAACAAATACCAATTGACACAACAAATGCCATAATGGACCCTTTTGTTTTCCCGATACAATAGCGCTATGAACTGATGGACAAATTGTTAATGAACTGATAAAGGACTTTTGTTTTGTTAATAGAATTATAGAAAGAAAAAGAAAGAGAAAGAAAAAGGAAGATGTTGCTTGGTTAACATGACCTGAATAAGAAAGAAAAATAGAAAAAAGAAGATATTATATCAGAAGAGTATAGAATTAATTATCAGACCCATGCTATATCATATTTCTTCCATCATTATAACTTTCACCTTTTAATAATATACTCGAAATAAAAAAGTATTTTAATAGAATTAATTATAGAAAAATTAGCTAGATCAGATTAATTTACTTTTCTATAAATATTTCAAAATTTATTATATATATTTCAATATAAGTATAAAATAAAATAAAAAATTAGTATTGTATTAAATATATAAGAATGACAAATAATTGGAATTCTTGATTTGAAAAAATAACCGTTATAATAGAGTGGAGGGAGTAATAAATAAATGGGAGTTTATACTATTTAAATGCTAAATGGTGGAGGGGCCTGAATAACTGAAAAATTAATTTTGTGGTTAACTGTGCCAAAAAATAGTTAAAAAGATAGATACGGTCCTTACTGTAAACATGAAGGGTAAAAATGCACATTCTTCCTTAACAAAACAACCAATGTTATGAAATGAAATTGTACACCCGCAAATGATGGTGGCGGAGAATGAGTAAGAAATAACTTAATATGGAATTTATTTTTCTATTGTTATTTAAGTTTTTATAAAGAAAAATATGAGAGACAAACTCTGGCATACCTGATCCACTTTGTCCATAAATGGGTTAGATAGCCCATAAATATAATTTTGGATCTATTTGCTAAAAAAGTTAAAAATTAGAAGTAGACCTTTTTGACCCCTAATAGGAGTCCAAGGGGTCGATTTACTTTCGACAGTGCAACATCGTGAAATACAATAAACCACACTCCAAAGAGACCTAAATTAGACCAATGAAACTATGCCCGTAGATACCCAGGCCTTGACAAAACCATCTTGAAAACTCTACACTTCTCCCGCTCGAACACCGGCGCCGCAATCCGTTACACCCTTCTTAATTTTCGTTTCTACCCTTAATGTCCAAATTCCTAATAAACTCGGCTTACGAGACGCATTGACAATGCATTAGGCAGTTATCCCAACCAAAACACGGTGAAGGAATTTCGAGACAACCCAGTAAAATCCTAATAAGACCAAAGGCGGTCAAAATAGAATTCTTTGCATTGCATTGAATCACACCTCATGAAGGCCACCCGAGGATCATACATCAGATGCAGCTGCAAGTTTGATTTGTTTTCCGAGCATTCTCCGCTGTGGGGAGACTGACCAGATGATCCTACTTGACCATATTATAAATCATTCATTGCGACAGATCTGTCACAAAGACAATATAGCAGCCTTAAGACTGTAGCGCTACCTGGATGAGTTAAAAAATGTAGTAGCAGAAATAAACATAATCCAGTCCAATAGAAATAGAGATTTCTTTTATTTTCTTTTCAGTCATTGCCATTAGTAATGTGTTGGATGGGAGAAGGGGCAAGGGAGGAGAGGATATTTCTTTCCAGAGTACAGCCTTAAATTCAACAGTGATACTAAAGCTGATAATACCAAACCAGTCTGTTATGGAAATCCAACACAACACAAACTGGACCCAGCATCTATCTGGGATTTATAAACCATTAAAACTCTAACCTATAATCCTGTTAAGGTCTCAGGCTATGAAAATCCAGAAACAAACAAAAGCATTCCAGGGTTCAATGCATACAGCAATCGAAGTCTCCATCAACAATACTTAATTCGTAAAAGTCACCCTCGGATGCAGAGCTACATTCATCTTTGGCAGCCAGCTTGAACCTATGAAGCAAATGAATAGTATGATATCATCAGCATAACTTAAATTACTTGCATGTTAAACTAATATATAAAGTGGGGATAGGATCAAGCAATAATCCAAATTCCCTTTGTAATGTCTAGCTCCAAAAACTAGCAAAATCATGATCAAATAGACCTCTGTTACTACAGGTACTACTTAGGATTTGTCAATTTGAGGCATATTAACTAATCCAGATTTTCATAAGAAAGAGTCATTTATCAGAATTTAAATTCAAAAATTCAAAATACTCCCATCTTTTAGCCACATAAGTTTTCAAAAATCAATGTAACGAAATCACTCTACTGGACTACATGTGCTAGGGCTTACAATGTTGGCTCAATGCAAATCAATAATCAGAGGCATGCAAACAAATAGTGATGTTATAAGACATCTCAAGCACCGAGCAATAATAATGACAATCCACTTGCTATTACTCACCATTGCCACCCCTTGTTGCTACTCACCGTTGTTGATTGAGGGGCGAAAATTCTACCACAAGTTACCGGCAATATATTGCCTGATCAATATGTGGAGGAATTTGCTTAATTTCAGTTCCGAGTTCTTGCTCAATCCTATACCTGTTTAAACATAGTTTGACATTAGGAGAGAGAAATCAGGAAATATTATTAACAGAAAGTTTATATACAGGAAGAGGGAAGGCACGTGGAAAGAAGCATACAAGTTAAAGCGGTCTTCATAGGTAATCAGATTGACAGCCAAACCAAGGTGTCCAAACCTTCCTGATCGACCAACCTGCATGTGAAATGAATGTTCATATAATGTATATACTGTAAACAATGAACTAGTGGTTGAAAGGTCTCATGTTCTACATACCCTGTGAAGATAGGTCTCAGAATTCTTGGGGAAATCAAAGTTGATAACCACATTAACTGCTTGGATGTCTATACCCCTAGTAAATAAATCTGCAGCAGACATTGGTACCATTAGGATATTATGCACCAAGCATCTTTCAAGTACCATCTAACAAAGAAACAGAAAAAAAAAAACTAGAGCAACTGACACAGATTCGTGCAACATATTAAATTAATGAACAAAACCAATAGTAATAAGAATACATAATGTGTGAAAAAATCAGTCACATACCAGTGCAAACAAGATTCCGGCATGCACCATTGCGGAAATCATGAAAGACTCTGTTGCGATGATCTTGTAACATCTTTGCGTGAATATAAAAGCAAGAATAGCCAAGCTCTGTGATCTTCTTTGCCAACAGTTCTACCCGATTCACCGAATTGCAGAAAATGATCGATTGATTTATTTGAAGCTGCATATAACCAGAAATGTATCATATCCACAGAAAAACAGAAACCATAAATCAGTAGTTTAGTTACAATCAAACCTTAGAGAAAAGAGTATTTAGACAATGGACTTTCTGCCGTTCTTCGACAAAAGCATAAAATTGTGTAATACCCTTAAGGGTAAGCTCATCCATAAGATTGATAACATAAGGCTTCTGCAAGAATCTATCCTTGAAGTCCTTAACAGTAACAGGAAATGTTGCAGAAAACATCAAAATCTGACGAGTTGGAGGAAGAAAACGAATCAGCTGCTCCACAGAAGGTTGAAATTCAGGAGACAAAAGCTTATCGGCCTGAAAAAGTGGCACTCCAGTTAAACTAAAGCAAATTATGTACAGTAACAATATTGCTTCATTAAGCTAAAATCTAAAACAAAAATGCAAAAATGGTATGCAAACTTCAATTAGAAAGCATACAAAATAGTCTCCTGAAAGTTGGAAAGCTCTTTCAAGAACATTTCTGAGCGGAACAGCTAAGCCAAGAAATTACATTAAAGAACTTCAGTGGGGTTAGTACTAACCTCATCCATAACAAGCATTGAACAATCTTTCAAAACGCAAACACCCTTTTTTGCAAGATCTAGTATTCTTCCAGGAGTCCCAACTAATAAATGGACCGGTTGATATAAACGCATTATGTCATCTTTTAGACTTGTACCACCTGTGGTAACCATTACTTGAATTTTCAAATGCTTCCCAAGCTCCTTACAAACTTGTGATGTTTGAAGAGCCAACTCCCTTGTTGGAACAAGTATAACAACTGCAAGCAAAAGCATAAATCAAGTTATGCAGTGAATCAAGAGAGAAAAAATAACTGAAAAGAAATCAATATTAAGATGACACTAACATGCTGGTTAAAGAACAAATTATATGTGAATATTATAAAAAATATGCAGTTGGTGCACTCTTTATAAACATTTAATTTAAAGCTGAGATTGCATGAACAGATTAATAACAATTAGTAGTGTGCAAACTCTCATCAAAAGATCAGGCCAGCCCTAGTACAAAACACATCAATTCCAGAATTATTTAATTCATATCCAGTAAACCTATAAATAAATACTTCCAAAATATCATTACCTCCTATAGAAATTCTTGATTTTTCAAATAGCAAAAGCAACGCATACATTCATCTTCTAAAACTACAGTAAAACTAGCAACTCCAACCACCCCAAGAACTACATAATCCCAATCAAAAAAGTAATTTGTTAAATAACAACAAACAATTTCTTTAACAAATACAGAATCAAAATTGTACAAAAATATAAGATAAAAAAAAAGTTGATAGATGGTGACGATGAACCTTGAATAACATTGTTATCTTGGTCAATTTTTTCCAAGGCAGGAATGCAAAATGCTGCTGTTTTCCCAGTGCCATTTTTAGCTCTAGCAAGAATGTCGCTACCAGTAAGAGCAATTGGAATGCTCTCTTCCTGAATAGGAGAAGGTCTTTCAAACCCCTTCTCGTAAATTCCCATAAGCAGTTCTCGTTTCAGAAAATAGTCCTCAAATTCATTTCCTTTTGTGGCTGTGACATCCTGCAATTAAATATTTTAAATAAAAGCATGTCTCGTGAGTATGTAATTACAAAAATTTCTTCACACAATTTTCCCCGACCAAGTAAACAGCTGGTACTTTATTTTCAGACTTCCTTTCATCAGACTACAACTTTAAGACTATTTCCATGTTGAGCAACAGAATCTTAATGAAGCACAAAGCTCTTATTTGTGCATGATTTATGCTCCAACTCAAACAAGAGAACCTGAGGTACGGACAATAATTTATCATTGGTAAAGTCAAGCACCAAAACATTCATTAACCAGTACGCAAAAGGATAAGGAACAGTACATAATTCATGTCAAACAAAAATGAAGACGAAATTGAAGTCCAAAAAAATTCTAGTGAAGCACAAAGCTCTTATTTGTGCATGATTTATGCTCCAACTCAAACAAGAGAACCTGAGGTACGGACAATAATTTATCATTGGTAAAGTCAAGCACCAAAAAATTCATTAACCAGTACGCAAAAGGATAAGGAACAGTACATAATTCATGTCAAACAAAAATGAAGACGAAATTGAAGTCCAAAAAAATTCTAGTTAACTCTAAGTAATATGTGAAACCACAAGCAGTGACACAATTACTATTTATACTGGGAACATTACACATGATACTACCTGCATATTGATTTTACAGACTAAAACTCTCAAAAATCTTATGGTTGAGAAGAAGCAATCACATTAATGGAATTCCTTGTATCTACAGGGAAAAAAGACTCATTTAATATTTAATAGATGCTCCTCTTAAACTATAGACTGCCAATTCAGCCTCACATGACTTGCGGCTACCATTTAATTATGACTATCTTATCTTCTAACTTAAGGAGTAATGTAGGACACCTAAGTAATCTTAAATAACTTGTAGTTGTGTGTCAAATTCAAAGCATAATCAACCTCCCTACAATAAACAATTAGGATTTTACGCAGCCATGAGCAAATTGCAGCACAAACTCCATCTCAACAGGAAATAGATAAGAAAGGATTCCAAAAACAAAATAAGAATAATATTACTCCCACCAAGGTATGTCACAGGTTGACATAATCATAAGAATCTCAAGCATGTAAATAGTAAAGTACCATACCTCTGTTTTGTAGCGTGTATCAGGTGGTGGTATCTTTAGCCTGGCCTTCCAATCTTGTGAACTGAAGAGATAATACCGAATAATTTAGACCAATCAATATTAATTCAGTCACTAAGAAGAACAACTGCCCTATAGAAGCAAGAAAATGTACTAGATATTAAGAAGCATACGTGGAGTCCACAGCCTCGGACTGAACGGTCTTTTCCACCTCGTCAACGCTGGAATCTGCAGGAGGTAGTTGGCTCCTTCTTAACCACTGCTGCTGCTGTTGCTGCTGCTGCTGTTGCTGCTGAAGATGATGTTGATGATGTTGCTGATGTTGGAACTGCTGATGGTGATTCTGCATCATATTTCTCTGAACATACTGCTGTTGCGGAACCCTTGATTGAAAACTGGGGTTCGCGTTCATACCTGCGCCTCTTCCGGCGCCAATTCCTGGCGGATACCGCCCTCTATTGTTATTGTTGTTGTTGTTGTTGTTCATCACTAACAAACCCTAACCCTAACTACTACTTAGCCAACCACAATTCGAATCCAAAAATTTGTGCAAAAAGAGTGCGAACTACCGAAACCTATAACAGTTAATAGTCACAACAAACAATGGATTCTACAATATCTATCTGAGATTGAGAAATAATGAAAAATTTTATACAAAAGAAGACAGACAAAAATCTAGGGTTTCTCGACAGGGTATAACTGTAGATAAAAATGAAAAAAACAGGACAATTGAGCAGACGAAGTCGATTTTGTACGGAAATGGGAGATCGTAAAATTGGTGGAAAATCCAGGTAAAAAATGCAGCGGATCTGAAGTGAAATTGAAAAATGGTTCGATTTCGAGGGGTTGAGGAAGCAAACTGGAAGAAATTATGGATTAATTTTGTAACTGAAAGGAGGAGAGAGGAAAGTTTGAGCGCTGATTCATGTCGTTGAGGAGGTTTTGTTCGAGTGAGTTTGTGTTTTGTGGAAAGAAAAGGCGTAAAATGACGAAGAAACCGTCCTAGCTAGGGCATCAATACATCGCTTCGTATTTGCATTTCTATCCCTTTTGTTTTCTATATTTTTATATATCATTCTTATAATTTTCTTTTACTTCTTTTTTATCTCTTTTGAGTTTCTTAATTTTATAAATACCCCTTCACGTGTTTAGTTTTATAGTAAATATATATAAAATTTTAAATGAAATTTTAAATATAATTTTTTTTATTTGCAACTAAAAAAATAAATATTAATTTTTTTTTAGTTTTATTAAACATAATATATTTATTTATTATAATTTATTATATTTTATGAATATATATATATATATATATATATATATAATAATTTTAAAATATGCTCTATACATTGATCGGATATAATTTTACATTTATTGGATATTTTATTAAATGAGAGTGTTATTTGAATTAAGGAAAAAACTTATGAAATTGGGTATGTTTAGAACATGATAAAACAGAAAATAATAATATCTATTTTTATATAAAATAATATTAAATATATCATTCAAAATTTTAAATACTAAAATAACTTTATATGAAGTAAATCCTTAATAATGATTTTGCATTCATAAACATATTGTATTTTCATCAAGTAAGTAGACCTATATGATTAAACATATTTTATTAAAAACCTCATAATAATAATCAACATATATTAATAACTAATAACCAATAGTATTCAAATATTAACAATCACATAAAAAAGATTTGGATAGTTTAAATCAAAATGTCCACATACTAAATAACAAATCTCAAAAATCATAATTATATAGCATGGATGTGATTATTAAAATAACACTATAGAAAAATAATAATTCACTTATATTAGAATGAATTGTAACATATAATCTTTTACTTTTAATGCAACGGGTTAAATATTTATTTTTTAGTGTATACATCTTATAAATTTTATAGCAAATACAAGCTTATGAAAATACAAATTTCACAATAAATTTTTTATTACAAAATGCAATATAACATTCAAAAGTGTTTCAATTAAATAAATAACTAGTTATTTATCCGTGCGTTGCATGATCATTATTATTATTTTGATTATAAAATTAAGTCGATAGATACAATTTAATAAATTTTTTAATATTTAATATTATTCTGTAAAATTTTAAAAAATAATAACAAACTAACTATTTTTAAAATATCTTTTTTTTTTAAATTCTAAGATTTTGTTAATATAATAAAATAAAAATTATTTATTAGTTAATTTTAATGTTATATATTAACATATCAATATAATTGATATTACTATTTTCTAAAATTAAAGATTTATTATATAATTAAAAATTTAATTTATTATTAAATATAATGTTAAAAATATAATTTAAAATATTATTTTCTATATTATAATTATTATCTAATTATAAAATTAGTATTTATTATTTAATATAATATTAAAGTATAAATAATATACTACTTCTTAATATAAAATTAATATCGTTATCTGATTAAAAAAATTATTTATTAGTTAATATAATATTAGAATATAATTAATGTGCTATTATTTTTTGATTAAATTTTATATTATTATTTGATTAGTAAATTATTTATTAGTTATTCTGGTATTAAAATACATCTTATTTCTTAGGGTTAGAGTCGGTATTTAATTAACAATGTAATTTATTAATCAATAAATTAATAAAAAATTAAAAAATTGTATATAAGCTTAAACTCTATGTGTCAAAAGTAGTACATATGTTATAATTTGTGAAAAATTTAATATACGTATTAGAAAAAATTTAAATTTTAAAATTTAATATATATATATATAAATAGCTAATAATATTTATAAATTACGTGATATTAATAAATTAGCAATAAGGGGTGGCAGATAATATTTAACTTTCCAGGGAGATTGTTTAGGAATATCAAACTGTTTAGGGGGCGAACCGCAAAAACAAGAAAACAAGAAAAATACGAAAAACTGGATTATTATTGACTTGGAGTTTGGTATTTTAAAAGAAAAATTGTGGGACCGACAAAACTATAAAGAAAAAGTTGTAACCACTCAGCATTTAGCAAATCAAAAGCTAATCAATAATTTCTGTCGTTTGAAAATAAAAAAGAATGAAAATAAAATACAGCAGACCAGCAACTAATGGAGCAGTAGTGATAATTACTTAGTTATTGAATCAAGACTGACAGACCCGGAAGCTTCCTGAAATCACTGGTTAAGTCTCACATTTTCCCATTATTTGTGTTTCTTTTTAGAATAAATTAAGCAGAGTGTTGATTTTATTGTTAGTTTAGTTGGCAACTGGATTTATTTCCATCGATGCTACCATAAAATTATGCACTATTTAGAAAGAAAAGAAAACAAATTTCTACTGTTGTTAGCAGAGCTGACATGCACCACCAAACCAATTCCAACAAGGATATTATTCAGGACTTCCATTATGGATTGAAGGCAGAAACAAGCAGGAGCATCCTGATAGATGCATAAAATTTATACAAGAGAACATTGCAGGATCTCATTCAGGTTTCTGCTATGGTTTGAAAAGCCAGAAAGCATTTTGATAACACTTAAAAAACTTTACGATATCCCATCATGAGGCTGATTTTAAACACCCTGGAATCAGTTGCCATAAACAATCACAGTTACAAAAGAATACTAGAATACTGACCATCATGTCTAAGAACATGCAATCATAACTTACAATAGCTCGCTTTCTTAAAGAGAAAAAAGAGAAAAGAGAGAGACCTTTCTATATACCCTGTAAAGGAATAAATTACATGTCACAATCTACCGTTTTCAGTACCAACCTTATCTTCGGTTGTTTCTAAGGCGGACACCAACTCCTCTCTTATATTCTCAAACTTCTCCTTCAATGCCATGGCATCTAGAGCAGAAAGAATCTTTTCCTTGATCTCAGATTCCAATTTCTCTACTTTTTCTGAACTTGATCCTTTTGTTATCTCTGATTTCAACTCCTCAACTTTGCCGTTAAGACCTGCTACATCTATTACTCTTTCAATCTCCTGTGAGATATCTTTGTTAATGCTCTCTATTTTCTGTCGCAGAGCAGGAGGTGGTGTTGCTATATTTCTCTTGGTGACCCCAATAACCTGCAAGCCAGATGACTCTAGAACCTTCAGCAGCTCCTTGTTAGCTCTTTCTACTTCCTCCACTAAATCCTTATTTAGTACATCCCCCTTGGACAACTTTTCTTCAGTGTCCCTTATAATTTTCATTTTTGCTTTTACCTCCTCTGGAACTTTTTGGTTAATCTCTGCTTTTAGTTTCTCACTCCTGTCTTTAAGCTCCATGAGCCTATGCACAGCGTTTAATTTTTGGAGCTTATGCTTTAGCGCAAGGTAAGCTCCTGGTCTTGACAAATTAAGCTTAAAATCTTCCATAATTTTGTCTACCTTCTCCTTCAAGTTACGGTTGAGGGGCTGGTTTGGTGGACGATTTGGGGCTTTAGATAACTCCAACTTGACTAATTCAAGCTTTTCCTGTAATCCCATTGAAATGAATGCATTGGTTATCTCTTGGTCTACATCTTGCTTGAGCTTCTCAATTGCTTCACTTGAAATTGTATTAACTGGTCTTTTGGATTCTAAAATCTGCCTTTTTAAATTTTCAAGCTCCACCTCTATATCAGCTGTCTTTGGTTTGCTGCCGTCGGATGGTTTCATGTTGCGTTTCCTCTCTGGCTCCACTGGAACGCCTTCTTGGAAGCCTCCGATATACCTAAACTTGAGCATCCGGTGATGGAGCAACTCCTCCTTATCCATATTTCCTAGTTCCTGTATTCATTATAGCACTTCTTTATGAGTGGGGGATGACCGGGAAATCAACAAAGCAAAAACTAAGAACAAATAGTATTGCAGGATCACAAAATAAGCTAAAGAAAACAAAATGAAAAGCTTCTTGCTCCGCTCGTAAGTAAGAAATCTAAGAATCTATTTTTAGAGCACTCTCATACAGATATTGACATATTATTGAGTGGGGTACAAGTAATAGAAAATGCAAAAGCTTCCTGCTGTACAAGGACAGTGGCAACAAGGTCTGCCCAAATTTTGAAGTTCTCCTGCAAAACCTTCAGTTTGCCATTTATACAAACAAGCACCCACAAAATATTCCATCTGATAACAAAGTTTATTTTGCTTATAAAAGTTCATTATATATGTAAATCTGCAGAGATCACTTACTTTCATGGTTTCGATAATTGTAATCTTAATTTGCTGGGAAGTCCATGAAGGATCTGCATGTGCACCCCCAAGGGGCTCCTGAAAGTGATGGCAATAACATTAATGATGAGAACATGGAACAGAAGAAAGTCGATGAGTTGATATGAATATATGTTGTTACTGATCTTGAGCATCCCAAAGAGAAACATTGTTTAAGGATTTGAATTTCATACAGCAATGATGCCATCTGCAATTTTGAGTCTGTAATGCTCTTGAGCTGTTATCCTTAGTTTCTCAGCTGCCTACACAAGTTGTAAGAGTGCTGCAATTAACAAAAATGACAAAAAACTCGTAATCCTTAACCGTCAAACAATTCAAGCACCTTTGGAGCGGCTTGGGAAGACTTCCACAGTATTGCAGCACATGCTTCAGGGCTGGTCCAATAAACAATATCATAGATAAAAAGTTCGAGACATTGTGGATAGAGTAAGAGATGATAAGAACTTCAACACTTAGCAAGCCAGAAACTAAACAACAGGAAAGGGAGATATCTATTCTGAGCATGAAGATTCCGACTTGGAGCTAAACCTAAGTATGAGGTTATATATAACAGTACAGATAAATATTTGCTTGTTCAAGCAGGGTCAAGGTCTTACTACAATTTGCTCCTAGTGATTACAGACTACTGCTATCAACTACATGCTTTAACAATGAATTGTTCATTGATGCATCTTCAAGGAGGATGCCATTGACAGAACCAGCAGATCTTAAGCATAAGAGACTTCTTTTTGCTGCTTCACCAACTTAACTCAGTGAAGAGGGATGAAGAATTCAACATCCACACCAAATTAACTTGTATCAGTTGCTTGGAGTTAAAGGACTTGACCAAAATGATTCTAGTAATGATTACCTTGCAACATAGAAAGCAGAATTTTCCAGCATAAAAAGTTTATTGGCACAAGCAATAGCAAGAGCTCCACCTGAACCGCCTTCTCCAGTTACAACTGTAATAATGGGCACTTTCAGGCCAAACATTGTCCTCAGATTATGGGCTATTGCTTCACCCTGAACAAAGTAAAACAGGTGAAATCATCCATGATGATGTATGATCAACATGAATTATGAGGAAAAGAGCAAAATCTAAGGTCATTCCTGACCTGACCAAGTTCCTCCGATTTCAGATCAGCAAAGGCCCCAGGAGTATCAACAAAGGTAATAATGGGAAAGCCATGATGATCAGCATATTTCATCATTCGTAAGGCCTTCCGGTAGCTGTTTACAGGGAATGTTTCAGCACAAATGGCAAGTCCTCATAGGAAACGCCACACAAAGCTTATGGTTGAATAATTTCGGAGACATTTTGCAATAATTCAGAATCAAAGTCACAGTCCAATCACAAATCTTAAAGCTATGATGCCATAACCTGACCAGTGCAACTGACAGGATCAATAATCAATTTTGTTTGCTATAGTCATAAGAAATTATGAAATGGCTTAGAGTTGTTTGCAATTTAAAAAGGCTCCCATTACCCATGAGGAGTTGGCATTGCAAAGTTACGAGCAATATTTTCCTTGGTGTTCCGACCTTTCTGGTGACCTATGAACATATAGCTTTTACCATCTATAGTTCCGATACCGGTCACAATAGCTGGATCATCATAACCTGCGCGGTCTCCATGAAGTTCCACCCACTAAAGGATAAAAGGAAACATTAAAAAAAAAAAAAGTAAGTCGGGCATTATACGTGCTACTCATAGATAAACAAAAAAGTGAAATAATATTAAAAACCACCTTCTCTGTGATATTGAATATATGATCAAGGACTGTTGGTCGGTTGGGATGTCTAGCAATAGTTAGGCGTTGAATGGGTGTCAAATGTGTATACAAATCTTTCAGAGCCTAAAACAGAAAGAGAGATAAGAATCATGTGCATTTGACAAGTATCAGAATTCAGAAGAAGAGTTAGTTGCTTATAACTTCAGGCAGCTAATAAGAGAAGAGGTTTAACCTGTTGATACTTGCTTTCTAGAGCCCCAATTTGATCACTAAAATCTAGGCCAGTCTCATCAGCCATTCTACGTACCTGGAGAAAGAAAGAAAGAAAGACATTGAAACTAATCAACTAATAAATGATTTCTTTGCCTCACATCACATGTTATTCATCTAAAAATTTCAAAGATTAGTGGATAAGTAAAAGCAACTAACCACTGACCTCAATAATTCTCTTCTCCAGATCCATCAATGGCTTCTCAAAAGGAAGGGTAACTGGTTTTGGTTTCTCAGCAAGGGGTTTGAAATGGGAAAGGTAAGACAAATGTCCAGTGTCAATATTAGGATCAATATCATCTGGCCAAGGATAATCGTGCTTCTTCCATTTCTTTACTTTTGCAATCACACGTAATCCCCTCCCAATTCCCGTCCTTTTGTAACCATTTACCCTTCTTAAACTACTTCTAAGCAAACCAGAAGCTAAAATTTCTTTATTTGAACCAAATTCAACTAAAATCCCATCTTCTCTTCCACAATATGCAGCTACTAGTGATAAGCTAGTCATTTCAACAATTCTCAGGTTAGATAATCACCAAAACTCAACCACCTGTGCTCTTGGATGTGTAAAAAAGTAAATGGAAAGGATGTGCTGCTGCGGGAAGAACTAACGGTCCAGATATCTTGGTAAAGCAGCTCAGTTATAGGAGAGTGATATCTACGTGCTTATTTTGCAGTTTTGGATTGACACACTGCACGATCTAATCTAGAAGATGGACAGGGCATCACATTTTCAAGAGAGGACTGGATAACTATAAAGAGTGAAAGGACCACTGGGACCCACCCGTCCACGAGCCCGTCAACTTTGCTCTATTAGTTTAGCTTCTAAACGCATCTTCGACTCCAGCCAGGATTACAATCACTTTATATTAATTTAACAAGCGTTTGATTGGTTCACTGTTTGCGGAAGAAGACTGTCTCCTGCAAATTCTCCATGGAATATCAAGATAGGAATGACATTCACAATTGTGTTATCAAACTGGTCAGTTTTGTTTTTTTTTTTCTTTCTAAATTCTTTTTCTTGACGATTGTAGCTGAAAATTTGAATTTGAATATAAATTTGCAATTGCAGAGAAAAAATCCTGAAAGACGAAGAGAGAAAGTATACATAGGATGCGGGGCTGGGTTTGGAGGTGACAGGCCATCGGCAGCACTTAAGTTACTTGAGAGAGTTAAAGAGCTTAATTATCTAGTGCTTGAATGTTTAGCTGAACGCACTCTTGCTGATCGTTTTCAGATTATGATATCTGGTGGTGATGGCTTTGATTCTCGCAGTATGTCTAGTCCTTTCCTTCCTAGGGTTTCATGGAATTTTTATTAATTAGTAGTGATTTGCAAATTTCATCCAACTAACGGAATATGGCAAGACCTGTTGTTCTGTTGCATCGTGATTTTTAACTCTAAATAATTTTTGCAGTCTCAGATTGGATGAGTTTGCTCCTTCCTTTGGCTGTGGAAAGAAGAACTTGTATTATAACCAACATGGGTGCAAGTAAGAATCTAAACATCAACTTATGATGCAATATTCAATATTTTGCAATTTCTTTTAGTTAAACATCTCTTTCAATCCTTTATTATCTCAGTGGATCCGGTTGGTGCTCAGGATAGTGTTCTAGAAGTTGCCAGCAATCTGGGTCTTAGTATTTCAGTTGCTGTGGCTTGTGAGGTTTCTTTCAATAAATCAGGTATCATTGGTGTCCTTAGAAATGAATCATGTGAATTTTTATTGGGGCTTGTTGGACAGAAATTTGCTATTGTTACTTCACTAAAAGGCTAGAAACTTATTTGAATCAAGTAATATATGCATTTGGCTTTCTTCATGCTGTTCATGTTTGTTAGATGACATAAAGTATTAGAACTTAAAACAAAAGTTTTTCATATTCAGGTTCAGGATCTCCACCTAGGGAATCAAATATTATGGAAGGTGTAAGAATCTGGTTCTCTTGTTTGCACTTCCTGTTTGCATTCGGTGTTCATAACTGTAACTCTTTTGTGTGCTTTTCTTTTTTAATTTAAATTTAAATTTTCTTTTGGCATTACATGTTACTCTCACAAAATGATGACTATTTCTGAAGCAGGCCTTGCATCTGCATGTTCATGCGATCCCTTCAGTGATGAAAATTTGCAAAAATTTTGAAATTATTGCTTTTTCTTACTTTTAAACATTACCAATATTTGGGTCTAATCTCAGAAGGCCATTAGCACATATCTGGGAGCAGCTCCAATTGTTGAGTGTCTGGAAAGGTATCAGCCAAATGTTATAATTACTTCACGAGTTGCTGATGCTGCCTTGTTCTTAGCACCCATGGTAATTTTATCTTTTTTTTTTTTCCTTTTATTTCTTTCTTTCTTTTGCCCATTACAGTGTGCTCATTACCTTTTATTTTAATGGTCTTTAATTATAGTTGGCATGGCTGTGGCATTGTTCCATTCATGTTATATGGAATCCAATACCGGATAGATTGGGCAATAGCAGGTCTACTGCGTAAAATAGTAATGGCCATTCATTTATTAAAGAACTGGACATGACTGCATATTCTAAGGCCTGCTCTGAAATGTGCCACAATGTTACTGGAAATAGGCATATTATTATGTGATGGAATGCACATTACTATTCTTCAAAATAAGTTCCAGCCATGGAGCTAATAGCTTTGCTGTTTTATTACTTGAGACGGTAACTTATTGCTTGAGAACATACATGAAAAGACATTATGCAGCCTTTTAAGCATAATTTGCACTTGTTTCATCAATTGCACTGTTGATTAATTACCTTCCAAAAAGTAATTTGATTAATGGCTTTGGAGTTTGATAGGTTTATGAACTGGGTTGGAATTGGGATGACCTGAAAGAGCTAGCTCAGGGATCATTGGCTGGTCATCTCCTAGAGTGTGGTTGTCAACTCACAGGAGGATACTTCATGCATCCAGGTGAGCTTGCTTTATTTGATCCGACAGAACTGCTAAAAGGACATATAGATAGAACGACAGTTATGGCTATAATGTTCTATGTTCTCTCTGTGACAGGCGACAAATATCGAGACTTGTCTTTCTCGTCTCTTCTGGATGTGTCACTTCCATATGCAGAAGTAAGTTTTGATGGACAAGTTTGTGTAGCAAAAACCAAGGGTAGCGGCGGAGTATTAAATTTCAATACTTGTGCCCAACAACTTCTCTATGAGATTGGAGATCCAGGTGCTTATATCACTCCTGATGTGGTAAGTTCTATATGTATGTGGAACACCATATTATATACAATGACTTTGAAAGGATAAGAAATTGAAAAGTTGTCTTGGAATGTAGGTAATTGATTTTCAGGACGTTTCATTTCACCCTTTGTCAAGTTGCCGTGTTCTCTGCTCTGGAGCAAAACCATCTTTAGATTCCAGGCCTGATAGACTCTTGCGCTTGGTCCCAAAGGTAATTTTATATATCTTTCTACATCTATCTTATGCATGATACAAACTAAATTTGATCAAATTTCGTGTTTCTCTTTCTTGTTTTATTTCTGATCCAGTCCCAAACAGAAGTTATGCTTAGTTCCTCTGATTGGCATCCAAGCCAACCTATTAAAATAATATTGATTTGTGGCGTAACCATAATGGAGGTTATAGTTGTAAAATATAAAATTCTTTTACCAAATTGCAAGTATCAAAAGAAAAGAAAGAAAGAAGCTAAGAACTGAAAACCCGTGACATTAAAATTCCATATCATAAAATGCATCTCCATTTATACATGGATTACGGCGTGCTAGAGTATGTTATCTGGTCTTTCCCCTTGAACCTCTTCCTTCTGCTCTTTCTTTTCTTCGATATTGGTTTGACTTGCAAACCATGTAGTAAGTTAGTTTGCTTCCTCCATTTTCACCTGGAAGTTAATGTAAGGCATTCCTCGATTCTTGACTGTTTCTGAGTTGCATTTGTCGTTTCCAGGATTTTGGTTGGAAAGGATGGGGAGAGATATCCTATGGCGGGTGTGAATGTGTTACACGTGCTAAAGCTGCTGAATATCTAGTAAGGTTGGTACTCAGAAGGCTGTAGTGAATTAAAGTGGTGTCAAGCTTTCCAAAGATGGTCATTGTGGTGTTTTCTTTTTGAAGAGACTATTATGGTTTTCAAGATTTCTTGTAATTTGTTTTAGACTATTTCATAAACTAATATGCATCATGTTTGATTAGGTCAGGTCATGGATGGAAGAAGTTTGTCCAGGTGCTAACTGTAATATAGTATCATATGTTATCGGACTTGATAGCCTGAAGGCAACTAGGATTATTGATGGCAATTCATCATGGACTACTTTCGAAGACATAAGGTTACGCATGGATGGATTGTTCGAGTTGGAGGAGCATGCAGTGTTATTTACAAGAGAGTTTACAGCTTTGTATACTAATGGACCGGCTGGTGGTGGTGGCATCAGGTCAATTTCTCTTCCGCCTTGTTCCTTTTTTTATTGTTAAAACCAGCAACATGTTTCTCGGGAATGCTTTAATGAGATCTTGTTTACTGGTTAAAGATTATTATGTAAAATTAGCCAAAAGAAGACTACTTTTCCCTTATTTGGACATGTTTAATTTCTTCATTTGTTGGTGCAGCACTGGATATAAGAAAGAGATAATTCTCAAAAAACAGTTGGTATTCTTCCCATCTCTCCTTTTCTAATCTGATTACATTATCACCATTAATTTGCAATACTGAAGTTTCTAAAATAATAATAATGATGATTTCCAGGTGGGACGTCAAGATGTTTTCTGGTGGACTGGAGTAAATTGCACGAAAGGAATGAATTCAGACAAGAAAGAGACTGATCATGGGGATGTGATGAAGAGGTCTGCTCTGCCAAAAGCTACTTCACCACCATTTTTGGAAGCTAATATGGATGATTGTTGTGTAGAATGTTCTTCACCAGTAATTAAAGCCACTCCGGCTCCATCCGGCAAGAAGATTCCACTATATAGTGTAGCACATAGCAGGACTGGAGACAAAGGAAATGACTTGAATTTTTCCATCATCCCACACTTCGCTCCTGATATCGAGAGACTGAAGATTGTTGTTACACCCCAATGGGTAAAGGGAGTTCTCTCTACCCTTCTGAATACCTCTTCATTTCCCGACTCGGTTGCTATCATGAAGAGAGACAAATGGATGAATGAACATGTTAATATAGAAATATATGAAGTCAGGGGAATCCATTCTTTGAATGTTGTGGTCCGAAACTTACTAGACGGTGGCGTCAACTGCTCTCGGAGGATTGACCGGCATGGGAAGACCATCTCAGACATTATACTGCCTCAGCAAATCGTGTTGCCTCCATGATGAGTGTAACCCACTTGAGCTTTCTTAACACTTTTAAGATTCTGATAGCTGCTAAATTTTTCACCTGTAATTATTAATATTTCACTTTTTTTTTTGGTCAATGATTAAATTAGTCTAAAATACATATTTTGGTACATAAGGATTTTACTTTTCTCTCTTTTTCCTTTTCAACGTTGCATTTTATTCTTATTATTTTACGTTCACTTTACTTTTTCATCACAAGACGAATTGAACTTCTATCATTTAATTAAGGATAATAATTGACAAAGTATAATTTAGTCTGTCTTTAATAAAGAAAGAGCCTTCTTTCCAGGACATATCAATTTTCCTTTATTCTGGCACGCTACTGATCCAAGGGTGAGGCCAATTGGCCTAAATGATAATTTATAGTACTAAATGATAAAAGCAGTCACTGAAGCAATAAATGAAAATATCTTTAAAACGATTGGTTAAGTGAGGTTTAAATTAAACTTTTCAGTCTAAAAATCTGCCAGTGTGCCCTACAATCTGAACTTTCTGCATTACAGTGGTGGGGAAGTTCCACCTTTGAAATGAAAATATTCAACACATTAACTATTCAAAAGCAAAAATAGTAAAAAACAAAAAAAAAAAGGGTAATTCATATAAAGATACATGGGATTTTGTTTGGCTTAATCTGAACTACTTGATGACATCCCTCATTACAAATAAACATATGGTTAGGCACACACCTAACTTAACAACCACCGGAAGTGAATAATTACAAAAGAGTTGGTTTTTCATTTTCCCTTGATCCAGAGTTGTCCCGTTCTACAATTCTGGCAAAATTTGTCTAGAAAAAGTCAGAGCACCAGACCTTCTTTTACTCCAATCCTATCGGATAACATCCACTTTTAGAGCATTAACATTCCAAATATTAACTCATAATATTGGGATCTCCAATCACGTGTCCATCTTATACCATCCACATTACAATTCATTTTACACCATCACAAGAAAAGGCAAATAAATCTGTTATATTCTCATGTAAACCAGTTTTTATTTTGACACAACAAAGACTTTGTCCAACCGACAACAAGTAATTACTGCTGCATTTTTTCTCTTGTCGTTGTTGTTGTTGTGGTTGTGGAACTTCCTGATCATCGGATGAACCCAGTATATATTTGTTTTCCCTGCCTCTTCTGAAATCTTTTCCAGGTTCTTAAAATCTTTTTAAAGCATAATCAAAATAAACGATGGCGTTCACTGGAACTCTTGACAAATGCAAGGCCTGTGACAAGACTGTTTATGTTGTTGATATGTTGTCTCTTGAAGGAGTTCCTTATCATAAATCTTGCTTCAAATGCAGCCATTGCAAAGGAACTCTTGTGGTATGTGCCTTTTCTTTTCCTCCTCCTCTTTCTCTAATCTTGGTGCTCCTTTTTAAGGGTGGTTAATAATGGATAACCTTGTGAATGGCAGATGAGCAACTACTCCTCCATGGACGGAGTCCTCTACTGCAAGACGCATTTTGAGCAACTCTTTAAGGAATCTGGCAATTTCAGCAAGAACTTTCAAGCAGGCAAGACCTTTTATTCCCTGTATAATGCCAATTTTCTTGCTGTAATATTTGGGTTCCATCTGTTCTTCCTCTGTTAACAACATGTGTTTATGCCATGTTCTTGCAGGCAAAACTGAGAAGCAGAATGACTCGGTACACTCATGGTCCCTTTAACTTAAATATCCTTCGGATGGATTTGGATGCCTGATAAAAGGGGAAAAAAGAAAAAATAATCTTATGGATGAAAAACTTTTGGGCATTCAAATGCATCCTTTATATTTATGTTCCATTACTGATAAAACAAGAATTCTGGCATTTGTTGCAGTCTAGGGCACCCCCCAGCAAAGTCTCTTCGTTGTTCTGTGGAACCCAAGACAAATGTTCTGCTTGTGGAAAAACAGTGTACCCTCTGGAGAAGGTTGGTTTTCAACTCTTAAATCTGAAGTAACATCTCCTTGCTCAATTCCATATTGGGTAAGGGTAACCAATTAAAGCAAAGTTATTTTCAAAAAATAACAATTGATTGATGATGTAGGTGACAATGGAAGGGGAATGTTTTCACAAGTCATGCTTCAGGTGTGCACATGGAGGCTGTCCACTTACACATTCATCCTATGCTGCTCTTGATGGAGTCCTCTACTGCAAGCATCATTTTGCCCAGCTTTTCATGGAGAAAGGGAGCTACACCCATGTCCTTCAGGCCGCTTCGCATAAGAGATCTACCTCCTCTACCACACCACCTCCTGAACTGGCTGAGCCAACAGAGGATGCATCAGCTCCTGCTGCCGAAGATAACTCAGAAGATCGCTCTTAAACCTATTGCTTAGCAGCATGCTATAATATAATGGTTTCTTGCATCATTACCTTTTTCATCAAGTTGTCTAAAGTTTGGTTTTTGTTGGCAGATGCAGCCATCATGTTGAATGATCATTTTTTGTCTAATTTCTTCACAAAATTTGTTCTTGAATTTTCCTTATGTGTGTTATTATTGATACAATATATTGAATTCCTGCACCATTTTTGCCACATGAGTTCTTCTTTCGCAAACAACAATACTATTTTCTTTCCATTTCCTGGTAGTCATGATTTTGGCAGGTATAAAAAATAAGGACTTCTCGTTGTTTTTTTCTTCTTAATTCATTGGATGACCAATTGCCATAATAAAGTTAAGAACAATAGATAATAACGACTTTTGGTCTTGTGATTGGGTGTATTTCTTTTCCGTGCAAATATTTCAGACTGGCAAAAAAACAAAAAGAATTTCCAATAGAATATCCATTTTTCAATCCAATTCCTGGAGTTTGAGAAGGGTGATATAGTCAATTCACACACAAAAAATCTACAATCCCATCTTACTCCAGCCCAGCCCAGCCCAGTTAACGGAAATCCATTTTCTCACTTACCAAACAGAGAAATTGAGAAGAAAGAAAATTTTGGATTTTGTCGTCATTTATTACATGCTTTCCCTTCCACTTGGCTTGGCTTGGCTCTCTACATCATTTCATTTCAGTTCCATAACAGAAAAAAGAAAAAAATAATAATATTTAAATAAATAAATAACGCACGTTGATCGTTGATTTATCATCACCTGTGTCATTTTCTGCCCTAACTACTACTACTCCCTTCTCATACTCCGCCATTAATTTTTTCCCTCTCTCTCTCTCTCTCTCTCTGTGTACCTTTGCTCCTCTTGATCGGTCAGTTCATTCTTTTATGTAAAATTAATTTAGATTATATTTATGTATGCATATAATTTTTGATTTTCAACAGTCAAAATTTGTTCAAATTTAGTCAAACATGCCTGCTTCTATCGCTATTTATTCTAAGATTTTTTTCCTCTTTGTTTCACCAGGTATTTGATTAAATGCCGATGAGAGTGTGTGACGTGTTTCTATAGATACTCCTTTTGGCATTTGCATTTGCATTGATTGATTGATAGATATGGATTTAGCCTGTAGTATCCAGCAACCTAATGCTTTTCACGGCAGTGAAGTAACGTGTTATAGGGTACCAGGCAGATTATACTCTAGCTCGAGATATAGAAGCTTTCGTTATAATGTTGTTGATCCAAGCATTGTTTTGAAAGATAGGTCCTCAAAGAAGAGAAGCAAAATATTAGCATATAATGGTTCTTGCTTGAATTCGAGTTTGGTATTTGGAAGAGGATTTCAGAGTCATTTATCATGTGCACATTCGAATATTAGCTCATTCTATTGTAGTTTGGGTGGTGGTTTTAATGTGTTGAAGGGAGCTAAGTTGCATTGTCAAGGTAATGATTCTTTAGCATATGTTAATGGAAATGATCGAATTGTTGAATTTGTTGAGGGTAGTGCTGAGAGCTCAAGAGTGGGGTCGGAGGATGGTGTGGAGTTGATTCGTTTGGGAGAGAACGAAGGAGAACAAAAGGAAGTGGTGGCGGAGGCATCTAGTTTGGATGAGTTAAAGGAATTGTTACAGAAGGCATTGAGAGAATTAGAGATTGCAAGGCTTAATAGTACTATGTTCGAGGAAAAGGCTCAAAGAATTTCAGAAACTGCTATAGCCTTAAAGGACGAGGCAGCAAATGCTTGGGACAATGTTAATTCAACTCTTGACACGATTCAAGGGGTTGTGAATGAGGAGGCTGTTGCCAAAGAAGCCATTCAAAATGCAACAATGGCCCTTTCGTTGGCCGAGGCCAGGCTTAGGGTGGCAGTAGAATCTATTGACAGTGCAAAAGGAGAGACTGATTCCCCACATGGTTCTGGAGTGAGTGATGTGGTAAAAGATATTAGGAAAGAGGATGAAGCACTTTCTGATGCTCAGGATGAAATTATAGAGTGCCAAATGAATCTCGGAAACTGTGAGGCAGAGCTAAGGCGTTTGCAAAGTAAAAAAGAAGAATTGCAGAAGGAGGTGGACAGGTTGAATGAGGTTGCTGAGAAAGCACAGATGGATGCTTTAAAAGCTGAAGAGGATGTTGCAAATGTTATGCTCTTAGCAGAGCAAGCAGTTGCTTTTGAACTCGAGGCTACTCAACGGGTAAATGATGCAGAGATTGCATTACAGAGAGCAGAGAAGCTTCTCTCTAGCTCTTCTGTTGATAAGGAAACCACCCAGGGGTATGTATCTGGCGATGAGGCTGTTCGTGAAGAGGAGAAATGGAGTGAAGGAAGGACTGCTGATGATGAAAAGGAAAGAGATGCGTCTATTGATGCTGATCTTTTAGTTGGTGAGCCTTCAATAGATGGATTATTGGATAAAGCCAGCCAGAGTTCTAAAGAGTTATATCACTCAGATGATTCTAGTGATTGTGAGAATGGAAAACTGAATTTGGACTCTCTTAAGGAAGTTGAAGTAGAAGCAGAAAAGTCAAAGAGTGGGGTTCAACCTAAAAAGCAGGAAATGCAAAAGGATATTACTAGAGAGAGTTCAGCTTCACCTACTAATTCTCCAAAGGCATTGTTGAAGAAATCTTCGCGATTCTTTTCTGCGTCTTTTTTCTCTTTCACTGTAGATGGGACGGAGCTCACGCCAGCATCAGTTTTCCAAGGTCTTATACAGTCAGCAAAACAGCAAATGCCTAAGTTGATTCTTGGGCTAGTGTTGTTTGGGGCAGGGTATGTATTAAAATTTTGTTATAGTCCTTATTGGCACTAACAGTTAGGAAGTATTCTGTTGAGGATATCTCATGTATTTTGTGTGTGCATCACGTGGTGAGTTTGTGCTGCATGAACCATCAAATAGGCTAACATTTCTCATATTTCTGTATAAATGCCTTGCATAATCTTGTATGTTTAAGATACTTAAGAATATGTTAAACATGACAACTTGATGAAGTTTCTGAGTTTCCAAACCAGACTTCTTCATTCCATAATTGTGCATCAGCATGATTATTCTTAAATACCTTGGAAATGTGATTTTATATTGATGCCTAGAAATCTATATAATATTTCACATTCGTAAGCTAAATTGCTGCTTGGTTTTGGTAATCCAGATGGCTCTAAAGTGCTAATTTAATAAGTTCATGTTTTATCTGCTTCTGTTACTGGATTTTTGCACCTAGTATAGAGGTGGCATTTTTTTATTTTATTTCATATCAGAATAACTGCGAATTGCATGCAGGGTTGCCTTTTACTCTAATCGAGCTGAAAGGAGTACTCAGATGCTTCAACAAACAGATGTTGTCACCACCAGCATTGAAGAAGTTTCCTCAAATGCCAAGCCTCTGATTCGACACATACAGAAGCTCCCTAAGAGAATAAAGAAGCTACTTGCAATGCTTCCTCATCAAGAGGCATATTTTCCTTTCACCTTGTTTTGGGTTTTTGGAATTATAAGCACGAGATTTGGATTAATTCCTTATCTGATTGTTCCATTGTTAACAGATGAATGAGGAGGAGGCATCTCTCTTTGATGTGCTGTGGTTACTGCTTGCTAGTGTTATATTTGTTCCCATATTTCAGAAAATTCCTGGAGGTGACTTATCTGCAGTCTTCAATTTAACTTCTGCTTGGTCCATCTTTTAAATGCTTTTGGGAATATCTTTGCAGAATAGCTTACTTTGATTTTTGGTTCATTAATATTTCAGTGGGCTTAGTAGATCATTCTTTTAACTTTTGTTTCACTTTCCTGCTGTGTGCTCTATTATTCTTTTGTGAAAGGATGCAAATTGTAGTTGATCACTTTATGCTCTTGAAATATTGTTCGTTGCCTTTTAACCGTCAATCATTACATATATGCCAGTGTGACCTTTCCCAAGAATGCACTTCAAATTATATAATTTTGTTTCACTCATTGTCTTTGTATGTGCAATTTTAGGTAGTCCTGTCCTTGGATACTTGGCTGCTGGCATTTTGATTGGCCCCTATGGTCTCTCTATTATTCGTCATGTGCATGGGACAAAGGCAATAGCTGAATTTGGAGTTGTTTTCTTGTTATTTAATATTGGCTTGGAGGTGGAGTTTCTTTATGAAATTTTGTGCCTTGAATTTAGTCTTCATAAGGATTAGAAGAAAGAAAAATCAATAATGATGCTATCTTCCAATTTTTGTAGCTCTCTGTTGAAAGGCTTAGTTCCATGAAGAAATATGTTTTTGGATTAGGCACTGCTCAGGTACTCTGCGATTTCTTTCATAGTTGTCATTGGTCAGACCTGCTTCTACGTGCTATTTCTATATTCATTTATTAACTTTGATCCTTATCATTCACCATACAGGTCTTGGTGACAGCGGTGGCAGTTGGCTTGGGTTCTCATTTTGTGTCTGGGTTGCCTGGCCCTGCTGCGATAGTCGTTGGGAATGGGCTTGCATTGTCGTCCACCGCTGTTGTCCTGCAGGTAGCAGATTTATGCAGATTGTATTTAAATTCCTGAATTGCAACTTCTTCAAATTAATGTTTCTAGCTTAAGGAGAGAAGGATGGAGTGAACAAATTAATAAAAGAATTACATTCTGAGTCAAAGAAGAGCTTCTGGAACCAAAATGTTTGGGAAGTTTACATGATTGAGTATCCATAAAAGTGTAATGTATCCCAGGAACTTGTCCCTATTTAATTGATATCTAATATTTTGCAGATCCAAAATATTAGTGCATTGATTGTTTTTGTGGAAGTCTTCGTAAATAATTAAATTCACGTGTTTATGTAATCTCCAAATTTACAAGCCTATTGTTCAAGATCGCAAAAGCCTACTCTCTAACATTCTTTTGTTGGATAAGAGACTAATATCGAGGGTATATTTTTCAGGTGTTGCAGGAGCGAGGGGAGAGCACATCACGCCATGGGCGTGCTACATTCTCCGTCTTACTATTCCAGGTTACTCTATAATTTTAGGGAAAAAAAGAAAAAGAAATTATGTTCTGGTGGCACATGCTCACAATAATGATGTTATGCTCAGGGATAGCGTTCTTGTATGCATTCAAGTTACTCAACTGAGCGCCATTTGTATCCTTGACTTTTGTGATTTTTTCTGTGCCCTAGTTGAATGTGTATCCTCATGGTATTTGAGGATGAAAAAAAAATCTAGTCCTGCTAACTATGGTGAGCATATAATCATATCAGCAGAATTTCTCCGCATGCATTATTCAAGTATAATATCTGTCAAGTACCAAGTACATAACAAGTGTATTTGCTTCATATCTTTGTTTTCAAATAAAGTTTAGACGGTGTAATTCTGTTAATCACATTAGTTCAAGTTGCATGAGTGTACTCACAGGTTTTTCATCCTTTGTATTGTCATTACTTTAAGCTTCTCTTTGAATCCTTAGTCATTTCATATTGTCTTGTTTTTCTAATTTTTCCTTTTTCTTTGATTTTAATTCTTCTCTTCTCTTTTCTTTCCAGGATTTGGCTGTTGTAGTCTTGCTAATCCTCATACCTCTTATTTCACCAAATTCATCCAAAGGAGGGGTAGTTTTCTATACTATGAAGGACTTTATTTTCTTATAAATATTAAGAACGTATTGTGTTTTTGATGGTATAATATGGTCATACTTAGTGATTTCTCATAGGCAACCTCATCTCTTCACTCAATGCTATTGTTTGATTCATTTCACTGATGGTTTAATATGACATGAATCTTTTGTCTTTGTATGTAGACCTACTTCATATTTCAAAGTGAGGTCATTTCCTTGAACATCTTGATAATTATGTATAAAATGAAAATATGGATGACCTAAACCCATAATAGTGAATAAACTGAGTTACTTTGGGTAAGCAGGTACCACAGTGGTCCCAATGGAATGGATATGAAATTAACTGTTTTCCATTTTCTTTTTCTTTTTCTATTTTACACTTCTTTTTTCAGGTTGTCAAAGAGTCAAAGTCCCACAATTTTTACTTTGCATATTTGTCTCTCTTTGAGAACTCTATATTATGCGGGATATTTTAAAAAGTGAATGCGGGATTCATATGCAACCTATAATACCTTAATTCTTTTTCAATCGCATCTTGCATTGAAAAATAACACTAAAATGCAAGATTCATGCTTTGCTTTTGGTAGATTATTTCACGGGATTTTTCGTTGCTTTGAGGCTCATTTGATTGTAGATTATTTATGGTTTTGTGATATCATTATTCTTAATGCTGGTGCCAATGTTAGTATTATAACCTGCTGCTTTCTCAGGTTGGATTTCAAGCTATTGCTGAAGCTCTTGGGCTGGCTGCTGTTAAAGCAGCACTTGCCATTACTGCTATAATTGCTGGTGGACGCTTGGTAAGTCTGTTACTTAATTGGGTCATGACTTTTACGTGGTTGAAGTGCATTTGAACCTTTAGCTTAATTAAATTTATCACCCAGTTAAGTGATGCCCAGTACTAAGCACTCTGTGGCTGAAGATGTATATCTTATGCTTAAGATCATTTCAGTTGATTTATTATCAGTTAGCGTCTTTATGTTTAGGCTTTTTTTTTTTTTAAGTGTCACATAGGTCTGATTCTCTAATCATGTCCATTGAACTTACAACTGACCAATGAGATATGTCGGCTATGTCTTCAATGTCTCTTTATAAGGACTTTCTCCATACTTTCTGCCTCATTCTTCATTATTATGTAACGGAAATGCATCCTGTGCTTACTTTTACACGCCTTCATGTTGTTTCTTCAGCTGCTTCGACCAATTTACAAACAAATTGCAGAAAATCAAAATGCAGAGATATTCTCGGCTAATACACTTCTTGTTATTCTGGGGACTAGTCTCCTCACAGCCAGGGTATCATAATCAATCTTTTAAATGATTGAAACGTAATTATTCTACAGTAAATAAACATGGGTTTTTTTAATCTTATTTCTAAAACAGGCTGGACTTTCCATGGCATTGGGGGCATTTCTGGCTGGTTTGCTCCTCGCAGAAACTGAATTTTCATTACAGGTCGAATCAGATATTGCGCCATATCGTGGCCTTCTATTGGGTCTCTTCTTCATGACGGTAGATTCTCGTTACTTGAGTTTTATGTTAGGATGTGTTGTGTGTATATCTTTATGTTTACTGCTTGTAAATCTTGGTTTAGTTCTTTTAAAAAGCCAGTTCGTGTGCTCTTTTATTTTATGAGCACTATGTGCAATTTTATCATGTATCCTTGCTTTATTACTGTAGCTATTGAGTGAGCTGTGCAATGGTATTTTCTAACAATTTTACTTTAGAAGGACTAGCTATTATATTTCTGATGAGAATGCTGATATTATTTAAGTGATTAAATATGATTTAGCTTATTTGATAAAAAGGATTTCCAGCATTAGCAGTTAACAAGAATTCTTCTGGGCATTCTCAGGTTGGAATGTCTATTGATCCAAAGCTTCTTATTTCAAACTTCCCAGTCATTATGGGGACACTGGGACTCTTAATTGGTGGCAAGACTCTGTTGGTTGCTTTAGTTGGTAGACTTTTTGGTATTTCAATCATATCTGCAATAAGGGTTGGTCTTCTTCTTGCCCCCGGTGGAGAGTTTGCATTCGTGGCTTTTGGTGAAGCTGTTAATCAGGTTCTTTTTCCTTCTAACTACATTTTTTCCCATTAAAATATTTAACTATGTTGCATGTTCTAGGTGTTCATAGACAGTAAATGCAACATGGTTGTTATACTGTTTAATTTACTTGTTAACCCAGTTCTGATTTGCATATATGCTTCGGCGCTTAAATATCTCTTGAGTCTTTGCTGTTCTCTTAAAATTCAAAATACTTTTGTTCATAGTCAGAGGTGTTAGAATAGTTTATTTCCTCAAGAAGTCTAGGTCATGTAGTTTGAAAAAGTAAAATGTCAGGAAAATTCATGATGCTGTACTGGGTATTGGAAGATGGAAATCTGGGTTTTCAGTTCTCATAATTTTCAAAAGCAAGTATTGAATTTGAAATAGCTTATTGCCTATATGATTAGTGCTTAATGGAATACTCAGGGCATAATGTCTCCTCAACTGTCATCTTTGTTGTTTCTTGTGGTGGGGATCTCAATGGCTCTCACACCTTGGCTAGCTGCTGGAGGTCAGTTAATTGCCTCACGGTTTGAGCAGCATGATGTACGAAGTCTGTTACCAGTTGAGAGTGAGGTAAGATGCCTTACATTAGAGCCTATGGCCACTGTAACTTCTACTTCCTGAATTTGCTGCAACATATATAGCTATCATTCTTGCCAGGTCATGGGAGAGTATAATGTTATAAATCTTTGGTTGATGTTGTAATCTTACCACCACATTCACTAATCAATTTTCTCTTGGCTTGATTGCATTTGCAGACAGATGATTTACAGGATCATATTATTATTTGTGGATTTGGACGCGTTGGCCAGGTCGTGACATAATTAGTAGCATAGTCTTCTGAATTCATAAATGGATAAAATTCTAATAGTTGAAAAGCATACATGTGTTTATATCATTTGTTCTGTTGTTGCCAGATTATTGCACAGCTTCTCTCGGAACGACTGATTCCATTCGTTGCTCTTGATGTGAGGAGGTAAGCCAAGGATCTGAAGAAGGCTACTATTGCATTTTCTGATTTTCATTCTTGCAGATGTGTATGCATGTTAGTTCTACATGTTGATGTGCTATTGCTTGTATTTCTTCACTGTGTTTTATGTTTTCCTCCGAAGTATAATTTTGCTTCTTTCAAATGATTGCATCTTTATACAAAAACTTCAATCATAATCTAAAAAAGTCTTAGGTGGTTTTGAGTAAGCCTGTACCCAGTTATGCTCCCTTCAAACTGGAGTCCTGGAATATAATATTTGGACTCTCCTACTAGAAGCATTTTTGCATGAATTGGCTGCGCCGAATTCACACACTTGGTCTTGCAAGCCCTGAAGTCTTTTCAGTGTTCAAGCAATTGTTACTCCCTACTTTTGGAGCCTGCATCCAGACTACCTCGCTGGAAATGGAGTAATAGTTAAAAGAAATGAAGAAATTGTACTAACCATCTTTGTGAGGCTGATTGCCTTAATGATTTACATCATCATGTTAGGGAAAGGTAGCCATCTTTAAAGAGAAAAAGGACAAAAGAAGGCAAAAAAAGGCAGCAACTAGTATTATTCACCTGTTTGGTACCATAGTAATGACTATAAGACTGGCATATTAAGGAATTAGAGGATTTATGTTTTAAATTCGTGTGTAGCTACTTGAAATCTTGGATCTTTTCAGTGATAGAGTGGCAGTTGGGCGTGCCCTTGACCTTCCGGTGTTTTTTGGAGATGCTGGTAGTCGAGAGGTAAAGCTAAATACATTATGAGTATACTTGTATGCTGGTCTAGTGCTTGACGCATTTTATGTTGTGTGGCTAGGTCCTTCATAAAGTTGGTGCTGAAAGAGCATGTGCTGCAGCAATAACTTTGGATACTCCTGGTGCAAATTATAGAACTGTTTGGGCACTGAGCAAGTATTTTCCAAATGTGAAGACCTTTGTCCGTGCTCATGATGTTGACCATGGCCTTAATTTGGAAAAGGCAGGGGCTACAGCGGTAATATTCTAATCACTCTTTTATCAACTTTGTTTCTTTAATGAAAGATTATGTTGTACGTTACCAAAATTCTCGCATTATTAATGCAATATTTGCAAGTACAAAATGATAGCCAATTGGAGTAACTTATGTAGGTTATATTTATCCTTCTGTATATCTGCCAGTTACTTGACAATTGTCTGATGTTGAAAGAAAATATTTTACAGGTTGTCCCTGAAACATTAGAGCCAAGTTTACAGTTGGCAGCTGCTGTTCTTGCACAGGTAAAAGAAAATGATATTACTAAGTTGTGTCAAGCTCATGGGGATATGTCCTTCATTACGAGCTTTATTTTTAACTACCAATCTCACATGAATTTCTAAGATGGAACAGTCCTAAAACGATCATATGGGGATCTAATTAATCACCCAGGCGCTATAAAAATCTGGCTTTTGTATACACTAAATTAACATGTTTGACAGACTAATGCTAATTGTCAAGTTTTTTTTTTCTTGATTTGTATATCTGCCTTTTCTGTATAGGCTAAACTGCCCACGTCGGAGATTGCATCAACTATAAATGAATTTAGGTCCCGCCACTTGTCTGAGCTTACAGAGGTACTTGCTGCTCTCGTATTTTTAGTGCTCACAATTTCATTCATCTGCAATATTCAAGTGTAAATTGAAGTAGTTAACTTGCTCTTTACTTGTGCAGCTATGCGAAGCTAGCGGAAGTTCTCTTGGTTATGGGTTTTCTCGCAAACCCAAAGCTCAGCTTTCTGACCCTTCAGATGAAAACCAAGTCACTGAAGGAACTCTAGCAATATGAAAATTGCCTAAACCCGTTAAAAGAAAAAAAAAAAAAAGGAAAAAGGAAACAAGAAAATCATTATTATGAGAAAATGTATAGTGCAATTACATGTTTCATTGCCATAATTGTACAGAAAATATACTGAAAGAGGCAATAACCACTCTATTGATCGAAGTTTTCGTTCGATAAAATTTTGATAAGACCTTTGATGAAAAGGTGCGGAGGTGGATACTTTCTGTTGTCTCTATTGGACTCTGTTTAATGAGAAGACACTGCAAAAACAGCCCGCTCCCTGGAATCTTGGAGTTCTCCAACATTGTTCGATCTGTTCAAATTTCTTTCGATTTGTAATTCCTGCTATCCCCATCACTTGCGATTGTATTTGAATGTCCGGAGAAACTTGACAACTCCAGAGTTTGAAATTTTGTGCTAGATGTTCATACTAACCCTACTATACGTTTCCATTGTATAATGAGAATATTTGTGGTACTGGCTTTCCTGTTTTCTCTTTCGCCTTTAATTTGGATAGGTATGTCACTGCCTTGCCTACAAATGTCAATGTAGATTATTGTTTTTTAATTAATAATACAAAATATACTTTCAGAATATATATAATTTAAGGAGACATACGTTAGTGTTATTTATTTTATATATTTTATTTTGAAATACATATTCTAAAATTTAATTTCACTTGTCAAATTATTAGCTATTTAATAAATAAATTACATAGTTAATAATTTTAGGCAAAGTGGTTTCAGAAAGCTCCCAGCGCTTGTATTGTAATAAAAAAAGGAAAGAGGTTTAAAGGGAATTCACACGCAGCATCTTAAGGAAAGTTGGAAACAATTTACTTCTAATAGGAGAATCTTTGTTTGCTTTACGGGGGAGAGGGAACGTAGGGAAGGTGGCAAATGCAGTTGTAGAATCTGGTCCACAGCAACTATTAAAGTGAAGTAGAAAAACAATCGACTGAGAAGCACATTTCTGATTAGGCCGGGCCATATTGTTATGGCAAAACACATACTCTCGTCCCCGTAGTTTTAGACTTTATTTTCATATAGCTCCCATTCATCTATTTCATTTTAAGTACTCCTTATACTTCTATTATTTGAATCCGTTGGTCCTTAGTTGGACGGGAGTTGGGCGCATGGATGTTATCATCGTTATATGCGACTGTCCATTAGGCGCGCGTCCCAATCCGTGTCATTCTCTCTTTCCCTCTCCCTTTCTCTCTTTCTTCCCTTCTCTCCCTCTCACTTTCTCCTTTTCTCTTGCTCTATCCCTTTTCTCCAAGATTGATTCAAAAGGCATTTGGTCTTGTCATTGTTGGGTGCTCTCAATTATGATTATAAAACTGATTCGAATTTATCAAAACCGGAAAGCAGAATGGTTCTATCTGGGTCACACTAAAGATCCAAGTTCCTCCTTTGCATGTTTCACCAACAGATCAATCTCCTAGATCTCCTGCTGATTTTGGCATCAAAACAAGACATTATCAATTGGGTTCTTTCTCTTCTAGGCTGTTTCATTCTCCAGTTAAGAAATCAGTATGTGATTCAGCCAATTCGGTTATGGTTACTCCGAGTTCTCCTCCCTCTCTGCAATTGAGATTGGAGCAATCTTGGGCATTACATTGTTGAGAGCTGTTGTAGTGTTGTTGGGTTTTTGGGTGATGGATCAAGTTGTCCGTGAATTTCTTAAGCTTCTGTTATGCTTGCAAGAAGAATCTTGGGCAGGGAAAAGATATCTACATAAACAGGTTGGTTTTTAAGCTACCATTTATGGAATGTTTCCCATTCTTTTGATATAATTAATGTGCAACTTTGCGTGTTCAGTGCTTTCTCATCTAAAATGGGATTTTTAGCTTAAAATTTAGCGGCAGCCATCACAAAAAATGTAACTTTTACATAGCTAAAATTGGTTTAATTGACAATAGTATAAAATTCTGATGCATAATCATGCTTATGTCTCCTCCTAAGTAATGGGTTATTTTTGTTGCACAGGTGAAATCATTTTGCAGCAGTGAATTCCGGCACGAGGAGAAGCTATTAGAGGGAATAAATAAGTTCGACCATGAAGATGGTTATGGGACTTGTTCATGATCATTTCCACGTGTCTGTCCATTATTGGATGGCATGTCATTTACTTATAAACCGCTGAGGTGTACATGATTTAACGGCAGATTAAGATTTCTGCACGCGAACTCAATTAAGGATTAAGGGAACCAGAAAATAAAAAAATAGGACTATTTAAAATGAAATAGATGAATAAGGACCATATGAAATAAAGTTGTTAAGTACAGGGACGAAAATATATGTTGTCCCTATTATTATCCCCATCAACGCTGTCGCTGTCATTTTTTGGCCACAACTTAAATAGCTGTTTCTATTCAAAATACAAAACCTGAACTTCAGTTATTCACACCTTCTGTCCATAAGGAATCGATTACAAATTTATTGATCATCCAACACATATTAAAGGTATACGCTTGACAAATGCTAAAATCAGCTACTAAATAACACTTTCTCCTGCTCTCAAATGGATTCCAACAACCCCATACTTCCACTCACAAAGAACTTTTCCCAGAAAGATCAATTCGTGCTTCAAAATGGTCTATTCGTGTCTTGCTTTGCTGCTTTGTACTTCGGAGAACAGACACCTAAAACATTAGCAAGCAAATTATACTCCAGTTTCCTTTTATTCGAGAAATCAAACGAGGTTGAAAGAAGAACGACATCGAGACATCTGTAATTCTGTAGGAGTTCAAATATCATACAAATTAATGATGTCGAACTTAAAATGTTAATGATTAATTGACTAATGGTGACAGCACATGTCAGACTCATGGAAACTTTTGCGGGTTAAGGCATGGCTCAGAATTGAATGCCACTACAGAAAGGAACCATAGAGTTAAAAATGCAAGTTATCAAATGGACTTTACCAAAGCAGATTGTGATACCTTTGGTCGTTTCATGGAGCTCCCAAAATACCCTATCCCAAAAGACAAGGACGTGTAAGTGGCTGCAATCTCTATTGCTTTTAGTTTTGGAGCATTCCCTGGAGCCTAAAGGAATAAAAAGAAACATCTGAGAAATAATGATTTTGAATGAATTCAAAACTAAGGTTTCAATCAAGAACTAACCTTTACAGGAGCATCGGCTTGTACAACTAAAATCCCTGCACTTTTATCATTAATGTTTTGACTGCCATCCAAAACAGAACTTAACACTTTCATGCTAGCAGAGGCAGGACCAGCCTGAGAACTAAGCAATAAAAGACATTGTCAGTCTAACATATTGGGCCTTCACAGACAAGAAGTTTTGCTACATTAGCAAATAAAAACTACTGGGGTAAGGCATCAACGCACATCACTCATGTACAACAGGAAGAAGACACAGGTAACCATGTCTTTCCAACAGGCATGTAATGGAAGAGTAGTTCTTTCTTAAACTCAATTAAGGATTAAATCAAGACTAATTCAACTCCCATTGAACTAATAACAGTAACCCTGTTATCATCGAATACGTATACATATAAGAGATTTAGTTCCCCCCATTTTTGGGCCGGGAGAGGTGATGTCAGGGAAACTTAAGGCAAAGACATCCAGTAAAGCTGATCATACATTGATGATGAAACACAGCACTCTCTGGCTGAAAATCCTTTTATTAGAGACTCTCCTGCACCAGAAACACAACATCCAACAATGAGTGGAGCCCCAAAGAGACCTTTTGAAGAAGCCCAACAACCTGAACCATACATTGCGGCCAACCCCACACGGCCACTGACCTGTTACATTTTGTTTAACAAAGAAATTATTATTTGTCTAGGCTTCCAAGACATGGGCATGGCACCAATTAAATAACAACTATCCATTACCTTCAGTGCTATACCACCACTGGAGCTGCCAGATGCTATTTGTCCTTCAGAATCAACACAAATAACGCCAACAGTGTCTCTGATACAATTCTCCTCGAATGTACTTGGAGTACATTGACCACCACCATTCCCTTCTGAAGGATTGCCTAATTGAGCTTCTAATTCTGAAATATAAATGGAAAAAGAAAACATTGCAATATTTACAAAAGCCTATCAAAGTGCAGGTCCAAAAGAAACAAGTAAAAGCACCAGAGCCCAGCCAGGAAAGCCTTATCACCAAACACTTCAAGAAAAGTAAATAATAGCCGGAAAATATACTGCCAGTTAATCAAAATGTTAAGACTATTCAATAAGGATGATGGTTAGGCAGACAACAATGACGTGGTGAAGGTCAAAATATCACAGGGGAAACCAAAAGATCAATGGGGATATGTAACTCTCACAAGGAAAAGGTAGGTAAGCGAAACACTTCACATCAAAAGAACAATGCAGTGCCTACCTAATACTTTTGAAGTCTCTTGAGAGTTACAACTAAGTCTCTCATTAGGAATATCATTCTCAGTGGTGGCATTCATCAGCATCTCTTTGAACCTTTTCCACTGTGCTTTTGCCCTTTCTGTCACCAGCCACTATTTCAAAATATGCAAAGGTTCAATTGACCCATCCCAAGAAATTATAAGAATGATCTGGCTCAAGATCAGCCAAGATAATACTCAACAAGTTGGAAAACCATCAAAAGCTAAATTTCTTCTCAAATAAATAAGAAAAAGAAGATCAACTAAACCTTATTAGCCTCTTCTATAGTTTCTGGCAAATCAATGCCTTTGGATTTTGCCCATACACGGGCACCTTCACCTACCAAGAACCTAAGGAACACACAACATATATCATGAGAAAATAAAGAAGAAAATCAAAATGAAAAAAGAATATCAATACTGTATGTTCCTTGAGAAGAAAAATGCAGTTTCAATTTTGCAGATATCAAGTTCCTACACATAATCAAAGAAGGCGATTTTTGTGTATGTCAGACGTGTCCAAATATTAACCCAAATTCTAGAATTATTGTGTCAATTATACAGGTTAAAACAGGAAAAATGCGGAAAAAAACTAAAAGACAAGCAAACAAATATTCAAAGGAAAAGATGAATTGAGTTACACACGTTTAAGGGGTTGCACCAATTAAAAATTTGAATGGTTAGAATAAAGTAAAAATAAATTTAACACATATGTATCCAAAGGCAGTAGCAACACAGTTGTAGAGAAGCAAGATATTGAAAACATTACATAGGAGATATTCGACCCAACAATGAAGAACCCATCATTTGCTCCTTGGCTAATAAGGCAGCAATCTGGATGGCATTTCGGACACCTGCTCTGCAACTAATGAATTATACACTCAGTAACTTCATGGTAAGTACAGAATACAAATAAAAGTTGTTAAGTCATTCAATCTGATCATAATTCACATAAAATACTTAATAGATTAAAGAATACCTGGCACTGCTCCAACAGCTCCAAATGCTCCCGAGTGACCATCCATAATACTAGCATCACCCTCCACAACACCATCTTCTGTCAAATTAGATCCTCTGCCTGCATTTGTCCAAGGATCATCCTGTAAAAAAGCAATAACAGCAAAATCTCATGTACTTCATTAGTCTCATATATATACGTACATATAAATCCACATTTAGAAGAAACTACATCTGATGGAAAAAAAAAAAACTAGTGATATCAAAATTACCTAACTAAATTTGAGATCTAGGAAATCAGTCTATAGATAATCAACGCAAGCAAAACAATTATGCACCTCTAAAACCTGAATGGCAGCTGTGACTGCATCCAGACATCCACCAGAACCCTAAATCAACGAGGAAAAGAATCAAAACCCTAAAGCACCAGAAATTGAAAGAATGAAAAGAGTGAGAGTGAGAAGAGGATATACTTTGCGAAGAATAGAAGCAGCAGCGAGACAAGCGCGTTTCATGGCGGACCTGAGTGGTTTTTCGCTGGATGGCGCGTGATAACCCGCGCCGACATGGACGGCAATGAAGAACCTAGGGTTTTGATCCTCCGTCTGGCAAGACATGATTTTCTTTTGGAGTTAAAAGAGAGTGCTTGTTTGAGTCGACTGCAGCCAAAATGTTTTGAAATAGTAACAACTGAACCCGTGTGCTTGTTTTAAATACAAAGCGACGCGCGGTTCTTATTAACCAAAATTTTGTTTTTTCCTTTTAATTGTTTTCGTAAATGGATTATTTTATATAAATTTTTTTTTTTTTTTTTTTGAGAAAGGATTATTTTATATCTCAGTATACTATATACACACACACACACACACACACATTACATATAAATCCCTATATAATATGATACAATTACTGATAAAAATTCAAACATTTGCAGTTTTGAACTTATCCTAATTAGTAATTAATTACGATGAATATCACACATCTGACTCTGAGTTGATTCTACCACAATCCCTATTTGAGCTTAAACTACTAATATTTAGACATTTTTTTATGGTTGGTTGTGGCCCAAAAACAGAAATGTGGATAAAGGAATTTTTGCAGAGTCCACAGCCCAGGACCAGAAATGACATGGACAAGTAGCAAAAATGTGAGAATTGTCAAATTACGTGGGTATTTCTTATAAGCAGGGTTCAAAAATTACAATCGAGTTCTCCCTGTTCATACAATACAAATTACAGAAGGAATTCTACTTGGACCTTATTCTTAATGTGTAAAATACAAATGGAATACAGCTGAAAACAAAAAATAGACACAGGCTCAGTGGTTTGCGAGGAAGAGAGCTTTACACTGCTCCATTGTATCATCAGGACTGGTAACTGCAAAAGGGAAAGTGGCAGATTTGAAATCATTTCATAGACCATATAAACAGCTGGAAGTGACACTTATGAAAGCCAAATGAGATTCCATATGGAATCAATATGCCATTAAATAGGTTGAAGATGCTGACCTGTGTGACCCACTGTTCGCTCTGATTCATAAATTTCATGATCATTTCCTCCCTGATAAAAACCAAATTGAAAGATTATTCAACAATGAGAAAAATAATATGCTAGAAAACAAGAAGCAGAGAAATTGTTAAACAATGGTACAGTTGATGACAGTATGACCAAAAGATGTCCACGGCTGTGGAGCAAGTCTGGATTTTGGGGGTGAAATTAAGTATTTATTTAACTCTGGAGAGGAGGAGAAGTGAAGTTACTACTGCATTTTGGCTCAATAATCAGTTACAATGACCGGAATCATCTTTCTTCATAGCAGATCCCTTAGATCTTATCATAATTGATGTGCACATTTTTTTTTAACTACAACCATATAAAGCAAGATATCATGAAAAGAGGTAATCAATGAAATAAGAGTATAACCTTGTAAGTTTTGTCACCAAAAAAGTGAATTTCATTGAACTCTTCAAGGTATCTCAAGCAGTATGTTTTATCCCATCCTTCAGGAAAAACCTGTCAGAAGCATTAATGAATATGTCTGCACTCTAGCAACCTGTCTTCTAAATAACCAGTTCAAAATGATCATATACTATATAGTTACATCAAAGCTTATCTGCCCGCCTATTGAAAATGTCAGGTTAAGGTGAGCGAATTTCTCCCGTAGCACAGACACCATTTTCGGGCGTATGTTGTGGACCTGAAATCAATCACTTACTGTATTTTAGCATAGAGATCAACCAGACATAGAATTCAGACCATGAAAACAATAGCTTCCAAATAAACTGATAGAAAAAAGCCAAATTGGTGTCCTTTCTGACCTTGTCATACTTTTCAAAATCATCCCTTTCTTCTTGGCTGCAATTCCGCCCAATTGGTGATACATTTATCATTCCACTCCGAAATTCTATAAATGTTCCTCTACATGAATTGATGGAAAAGAAGAAGTCTTATTCAACTTTTGTCCTTTACTAGCTTGACATGCACAAAAAACCAACTTTCAGACTTCCAATAATCTCACCGTTTTATTGGAATATCCAAGTCAGCAATATAATGCAGTGTAAAATTTATAAATTCCTGCACAGTATTCACGATCTATCAGAATAATGTTGTAAAACAGTTCTTATGCCAGTAAATACAATGTGCATCTAATGATTGAGAGTTAATATCCATTGCCAAAACAATAGCAGCTGAATCTAGTTAATCAAGCCTGCTATTTCACAATTAGTTCCAAATTGGCCTTTTGCCATTCAGAAGCTTTTAGAATTTTTAATCTCTTTTCTATGTATGCAGTTTCGCAGGGAAATCCACGACCGCTGTTACAAGATTTCGGCACATAAGAGCATATCAAAATACTAAGCCGCCTCCTGAAAATATTATTCTTTATGAATTTATTGTTGCATTTATCTGTTTCTCCCGTATCTTTCAAGTGATCTGAAGATGTTTAATGAGGAAGTTACTTACCTTGAGCTTTTCATCTCCAAGAAATGTCTTCAAGCTCTGGCAAAAGGAAAGTACATCAACCATCAGGAAATCAGGCATCAATTTAGAAGAAAGGTTAAATTCACACAATTCATAGCATTCCATGAATTTGAGGACAAAAGATCTAATTCTGAGCTTAATCATAATCATAAAAAAATACCTGGGTGCCAATAAGTTTCCCGTCTTTGTGAGCCACAAGCCCATTCTCGGAGAATACATAATCATAATCATTAGTAACTGCATAGCCAAATAAAAATTAGTAGCCCTTTATTACTTTGTTCAACAACATATATTAAAGAGCTACTTAGCAAACCTGTGTTGCCAAGTTGCTCTGATATCTTAGAGAGGTCAGATCCACCCACAACTCCAACAGTAACAACCTTCAGTTGAAAAAAAGCTAACCTCAATTATATGGTAGTCACTTGATAAAAGTGAGTAGAAGAAAACAAAAATAAAACCCATCCTTGGATGAATTAATAGTTACGCGTTATGGGTGCATACCTTCCGAAGTTCCTGCATGAACTCTATCATCTTCGAGGTGGCTACCTGGAATATGAGTTGGAAACATTGAACAAAATAAGTTAAATTTTAAGTATAAGGTACAGAAAATCAGAATCTTTCTTTTTTTCTTTTTGGTCAATAAATCTATCCGACAAGTGTGATAATTTGCTTAGGTCTTGTAATATCTAAGATGTGACTGAAAAATAACAGAAGAAAATGGATCGGAAAAGAAATTTGGCACCTTTCTTGGAGCTGTGAGAGTCCCATCAACATCAAACAAAGCAATTAAACCAGGTTTTCTCACAGCCATTGATTTAGTGACTGAATTTACTTCCCTGTTCTGAAATTCACAATATGGTAAGGCATTCAGTTGAAAGAAAAAATAAATAAATAAAAGAAAAGAAAAGGCTCCTAAACCCTCTGCATTAATTAGAATTTGCAATTCAGGTTCCAACTTCAACAAAAGAATAAAATGGCAAACAAATTAAACTCAAGGACCACGTATGGGGCTACCAAATCAGCAACAAAAGTAATCCTTGCAGCCAAACACAGTAGAAAGAACTAGAGCAGTGTAATTGCATTTAACTAAACAGAAGGGAAAATAAAATCCATACTAAGAAATCGAAAAGGAATATTGAAAGAAGAAAGAAAAATCACCTTAGCAGCAAGAGTGGAGTCAGAAGTTTGGACACGGATTTTGAAAACAGATCTAAAATGGCGGAAGCAAGTAAGGGAGTTTCTGGGTATTTAAGCTATTGTTGAGGGGTAGCTTGAGCATGAAAAAGGAAATTTTGGATCTGCACGAAAAGAATATGTATATTTTCTAATGTTCCTAGCTGTACCAACTCTCCCTTGTTTTTCGGAAAAAGAAAAAAACTACCTATGAATGATGGTCGTCCACGTGGAATTTTAGCGGCAGAGATTGTTTCGCTATCTTAAATAATTAAAAGACCTGTAAAGTTTGAAAAAAATATCTAAATTATTATTATTTTTACTTTTATTGGAGGTTCTGACAGATAAAATAAAAATAGTTATTACTTTTTCTACAGAAGTTTCTTTCTTTGAAAAAAATAAAATAAAATCACTATAAGATTATCAAGCAAAAAAGAAATACTGGCACTGGAGACTTTTTTAGTTTTCGCAGAGCAAGAATAACAATTACCTGAATAATTTTATTAGGAAAATGATAGCTTATATATGGAGAAAAATGTGATTCTTACTTGGGTAATCGATAACAACCCTAACCCAGACCTTAGATCTTTACTTGGTTTCGAAGACAAGAATTGGCACCAAAAATCTTAACTAGACACGAAGTTGTACCTAAATTTGGGTTAATTACTATTGATTGATCCAAGATTCAAAGGAACACTTAGCTAACCAATCTGCCATAACAAAAACAAAAAGAAAAAAAATGGCAAAGTAGGAGAATTTGACAATAAGGAGTTGCCGCGAAACTACCCAAGAAAAGAAAAGCAGTACCTCTATCTTTACATGGGGCAAGAAACTTCTGCCCTATAGTAATTTGTCTGTAGTGGGCAACTTCCCAACCCAATTGGGAAATAAATAAATAAGAGTTGGCATTCGTATACTGTTGATTGCCTCTTTCAAAGGGATAAGCTTGTTGTTTGATTTATATTCTGAAATGGCTAAAGATTGGATTTCCCAGTACTTTATTATGCAAAAGTATGAGATTGTTCATCTACTGTATTTACTGTTAGCTACTATGTATAGCTGAGTCCAACATAATAAACACAAAACAGTCCCACATTATATTTTGAAAATACCCAGGAAAAGAAAACGAGATGAAATGAAACAAACCCTAGATTTGTAATTCAAAACAAAAGCACAGTAAAGAATGATAGATAATCAAAGAAAAAGCCAAATTAGTTGATTGGAGAGACGCACAGAAAAAAGAGATTGTTTGACTTTTACATTTCTCAATCGAGAAATGAAAATGAATATGAAAAAAAAAGTATACAAATATATTAAAATAATTATTAAATATTAGATATAAAAGAGTGGACTGTATATCTATATATAACACATAATAACTTAAAAAAATTTAAATGCCTTAATTAGTCATCAAAGGAACATTTTTATTACCAATTGTAATTCTGAAATGAATGCAGTGCTATTTTCCAAATCTTCCCTAATATTGACAAGTGAAAAACCAATAACTTGGCTAGTATGTCTATATCTTTATCCACAGAGGTGCGTCCTGTCCAATCAAAAAGGTGACTCCTCCTTCCGAAAGAAAAAGCAACCCGAAGGACCATTATTAGGCAATAGTGCTAATCTCACTGGACTTTCTGCTCCCTCTTTAACAGGTAATTTTCCTGTAGAAAAGTTTATATCTGTTTTGACATACCCAGGACAGACACAGTTGATGCGAAAAGTTGGGAAGTTCTTGGCGATGATCCTTGTGTAGGCATTCATGGCAGCTTTTGAGAGTATGTAGGCAGACAATAAAGCAGGCCAACCGTTGGTTTTACGCGTACCCTCCTTAAAATCTGTTAGATACTTGCCCAACACCTCATCAATTCTCTCTTCTGAAAGTTTGTCAGCATCACTCAACACCTGTGTAGCCCATTCATTTGATACATTCTGAAACAAATCAAAACAATATTTCACTTATACATATCATGACCAAAATCACCGTTTGTATAATAGAACTACCCTTGATATTTGAGAGAAAAGTTAAAAATTTGTATTCATTTTCAAGTCAACCAAGAAAACTTGAGCAAGTTCTATGACAAGGAGGCAACCTTCAACTTCCCCATCGAAGATGAAACATTAACAATCCTTGGTGAATCAGATAATTGGAGTAGGGGAAAAAGTGCCTCAACCATTCTTTTAGCGCCATAATAGTTTACTGTTATGCATGCTTCAGCCAATTCATATGTTTCAGTTAAAAGTTCAAGCCAGCCAAATTGCGCTCCTTCCTGCATCAAAGCAAGTAAATTAATCATCATGCTAGTTCCGAGCAATACAGTCGTGTATAAAGTTAAAAGGACAAAAACTTTTGTGGTTGGCTCTGCCTGTCGAGCAACTCAGGCCTCAATATAAAATCACGAAAACATGTGTATCAATATTTTGATGTAAAAGATCATACTATACTATACTTAAATTGTTCACAGTCTACTGACTGCATGTATTGAAAGTTATCGGAGGCACAGCTAGTATGGAGGATTACCTTGTCATTAGGATGTATCACCTATATCCAAGAAAATAAATAGTCCAACTAATTAATTTACCTTGTAATTAAGTTTCATCAAATATGTTCGTATAAAGAAACTCACGTTACTAGAAAACGAAGCTCTTAAAGCATCATCATCAGCTTCAACTCCTCCAATTCCTGCATTGTTCACCTGCAGAGAGTTGCAACGTTTTCAGTCATTCAAGTTATAAAAGCTGAATAATATAAACCAGATAAACAAAAACAAGAAAACATACAACTACTACTATATTATAATATTGCCTACAGAGAGGGCAACCGTTATGCTGATGTGTAAGCAAATCTTGGGTTTGGCTATGGTTTAGGCTACCATGAAATCTCTGATCATCCCCCCCCTCAGGTTCTTGATCTGATGGTGCAGGACCTGAAGGATGTGGCGCTGCCAAGAGCTGTTCTTGGTTACAGCCATAGTTTCTAGGACTCTGGCCTTCTTTGTTTTATTAAAAAAAAAAGGAAGAATTTTGCCATCCCTTTATCACCAGAAAATGGATCAAAATCACTCTCCAGCACTAAGAATCCATAAGACGAACTAGTTAAAAATCCTGTGAACCTGTCACCAGTTTACCAAATCGCAACACAGACAAAGAATAAAATTAACTGTATTCTCCTTTTCTTCAATCAAGCGATAAAATTGTGACACGATATTCAATCTTGAAGAAATAGGAGTCCCTAATTTATGGCTACTTGTTCATACACCAAAGTTATTAGTTAACCTATAACTAGAAACTAGACAGTATGGTATTTATATTTAAGTACAGAGCGCAAAATCCTTTTTTGCACATAACATAATACAATCTACAAAGAGGTGAAAAATAAAAATAAAAATAAAGAACCGGAATCAATAGTTTTTAAGTTTTGAGCATACCAATATATCTAGTTTTCCAAATTGAGCTTTGATAAAATCGGCAAGAACGGCAATACTGGCAGTATTAGCAACATCAAGTTGATGAAACACCACATAATCAGAGAGACCAGAGTCTTTGAGTTTCTGAACAGCTTCAAGGCCTCTCCTCTCATCTCTGGCTGTTAAGATTACCACAATCCCGTTAGAAGCCAACTGCTCGCAAATCCCAAATCCAATCCCTTTGTTTGCTCCGGTAACCACTGCATACCTGAAAAAGAAAAAAATAAATTAAACTTCCACCAAGTAGAAGAAGCAGAACTAGAAGATAGATGTACTGAAACTTGAAAGAAAGAAAGAAAGAAAGAGTTGCCTTTTGGTTGCTTCTTCCATTGACGATGATATTTAGGACTTAAAAACTGAAACTAAAACGTTTGAGGGTTTGCTTTGGCCGATTTTCTTTATCAGTGGCTTAAATTGGCCAAATCACAAACTTAAGGTTTTACTATTATCAGTTAAAGGGTCAATATAAGATATCTGAAAAGTGTATGGTTAAGGTTATTAGAACATCTTAAATAAATTTAAACATAAAAAATAAAATCTTTATTTAAATTTAATATTATTTTTTATATTTTATATTTATCTCATTTTCATTTTTATAAAATATTAATAATCTTATTTTTTTTATTTTTTTATTTTATCAATAAAAAACAAAGACAATAAATATCAATTAAATCAAAACTCACTCTAAATAATTTTTTTTTATATATTTAAAATTAATTTTAAATGTGTCGGATAAAATCTTAAAAATTATTTCAAAATTTTAGTATAATTGCATGTTTCAAGCTTGCATCTTTATTATTAAACCATAATTTTGTAAATTAGGTCTTATCATACAAATTAATACACGATTAACTGAAAAAATCAAAGAGATTTATATGTAGAGAGAGAGAGAGAGAGAGAGAGAGAGAGAGAGAGAGAGAGAGAGAGAGAAGAAAAAGAATTAAAGAAAAAATAACAAAAATTAATGATCTTCTTTATGCAACCAAACATAAATATGGAATTGAATAACATATTCAATTACATTATAACAGTATTGTGTAACGTTCTATAACATCATATCGGACAAAACATAAAACATCACTGTTTTCCTATGTCCACATAGGAAATAATCAATATGGCCACTCTTCCCATAAGCAGAAAATGAGCACTTTATTCTGACTAAATAAATAAACTTTGTACTTTCAACTCGGTACAGTTATTGTAATTCGATTTCATTTCAGAAATATGACATTTCTTTCTTATTAAAGAAACACCCAGAAGGCCCATCTATGGGCAGCAGGGCTAACCTTACGGCATATTCAGCTCCTTCAGCTGCAGATAAGAGACCAATGTTGTGGACCATGTCGGTCTTGCAAGAGCCAGGACAGAGAGCATTGACAAGAAAACTGGGGTATTTTTTGGCTAGAATCCTTGTGTAGGCATTCATAGCAGCTTTCGCAACAATATAGGCAGAGAATTCAGTAGGCCAGCCTTTGGTTTCTAACATCTCATCCTTGAAATCCTTCAGGAACTGGTTCACAACCTCATCCACTCTGTCTTCACTAAGGCTTTCAACATCACTCAACAGACCTTTTGCTCATTCACTGGGTATGTTCTACACCACATCACCAATTGATTAAAATAAACATTCAGTATACAATGCTAAATGATCTGATGCTCGGATTGATATGACAGAAGGAAAATTTACTCCTGTTCAAATTAGGCAAATATTAAGCCAGCATAACAGATAGTTTCAATGTATCAGACCACCACATTGATATGTTCTGAAAGAGGGTTCTTTACCTGCAGCACTCCCATCATCGAAGAAACATTTACAATCCTTGCCGAATCAGACAACTGCAAGAGGGGAACAAGTGCTTCAACCATTCCTCTTGCACCATAGTAGTTTGTTTTCAGACACTGTTCTACCGTCTGAACACTTTGAGTTGAAAGTTCGTTCCAGCAGACCTGCTTTTCATGTGTCTGCATCGGCACATAGAATCATAAGATAATATACCGTGTCCAAACGTTCACCCAAAATCACCTTATGCGTGATCTCTGCATGCCTATTATGCTTTTGCCTTGTTTTTATCTTGAATGACAGTGGAAACTCACTGATTAATATTTCCAAATAAAGATAGGTAAAACCGAGGTTGCACGGAAATTTTAAAATGAGTCACGTTCGGACGCGCTTTAAGAAATATTTTCTATTCTTTTTATATTTTTTATTGATTTTAGAGATTTTAAGAAATACTTTTTAAAGAAATATTTTCCATTTAATAGATTTACTACTTCAAATTATTTTTTAATTTTTCTACTTATTTTATTTTCTTTTTGTAAATGATTCTTAATTTTTTATTATATTAAAATTCTTAATCCTTTAAGTGTTTTACATTTAAAAGCTTTTAGTATATATATATATATGTATTTTTTTCATATATTATTTTTCTTTTGTTCTATAATAATTAAATAATTATTAATATGAATAATTATATTAATTGTATTTAATTTATATTTTTTATGATGACAAAAATAATAATACAATAGAAAATCTAGAATAATATATATATATATATATATTATATTTCTAGTTGTTTAAAAAATCTTGTATCTGGTATTGTCTTCGTATTGCGTTTTTTCGTTTCTATTTTTGTTTATGTTTCCATGCAATCTAGGGTAAAATCATATACCTAGACACACCAATCAGTTAAACCTAAAGAACTGGAACTATGGACCTCAATTGTAAACCTGGTAATTGCATATTGATTTCAAGCTCAACTCGGAGAAACAACCTTGAAATAAAGAGCAAGTAGCAAGATGTAATTTGATAGTCTTAATTCTAACTAACATCACCTTGAGCTTACAGCACAGAAACAAAATAGTTTATAGAAGACTTTACCCAGCCCTTTCCATGCTCAAAACCTTTTTTAAAATTATCTTGTTTTAGTTCAACGCCACTAGCTCCAGCATTGTTCACCTGCAAAAGGTTTCAATTTCTCGATGAGTGAATATAGTAAGAATAGATACATCAGGAGTTACTCTTCATATGATTCCCTGAATAAGAAAAAGCAAAATCTAAGAAGTACGTTACCAGGATATCAAGTTTTCCAAACTGGGTTTTTATGAAGTCTGCTAGAGAAGCAATACTGTCAGAGTCTACCACATCAAGTTGATGGAAAACCACAAAACCATCAGCCGTACCAGAGTCTTTAAGCTTTTGAACAGCTTCAAGGCCTCTGTTCTCATCTCTGGATGTTAAAACAGCAATAATCCCATTAGAAGCCAACTGCCTACAAATTTCAAATCCTATCCCCTTGTTTGCTCCTGTGACAACGGCATACCTAGAGAGACCTAGACAACGCAGTTAGAATCCAATACGAGTTCAAATATTACCAAGGAAGTAGGAAAGAAAACCTCTTCGTTGTAGTAGTAGTGGAAGGCTGTCCGTGTGCCATGGTGAGTCAGCGATGAAGAAGAACACTAAAGCCACTACAAAGAATCAGCCAATTGTTTTGATAAAGGGACTGGCATAAGATTGATGACACCACGTTGAATTTTCTTTCGGATGAGATGGCAATCAATTTCTATATGCTTGGTCCTCGCATGATATATGGGATTCTCGGCAATTCTGATGGCAGATAAGTTGTCACAATATAGATTTGCTGGAGAAAAGGGGAGCTGCAAATCCTGAAGGAGAAAGTGAAGCCATTGTATCTCACATGTCACTGCAGTTATAGCTCTATGCTTTGAAGAGCGTGAGACTGTTTGTTGTTTCTTGGACTTCCATGAGATCAATGCTGAACCGAGGAAAACACAGAATCCAGTAATGGACTTTTTGGAATCAGGGCATGAAGCTCAATCAGAATCACTGAAGGCTTTAAGCTGGAGATCACCTGTTGCTGGGAAAAATAAGCCTTGTCCTGGAGTCCCTTTCTGTAATACCCCGAATTTTTATATATTTAATAAATGAGTTATTTTCTATACCCAATTAGTTTGATTTTTAAGGAGTTAATTAAATAATTATTTGAGGAATAAATTATATTTTTATTTGGTTATTCAAAATTTTCCCAAATGCATATTTATATAAGTAAAATTATATATTGAAAAATTATGGTAGAATTGTAAAGGATGTTTATAAAAGAATTTTGAGAAAATTGGTATTATAATTGATTAGTAGTATTAAATTTTAAGTTGGAAATTGATTATTTAATTTAATTGTGTGTTAGAACTAAATTGGAAATTTATTTTGGAATAAGGCTAAAAAGGAAAGTTTAGGGGTTAAATTGGAACTCTGCAGGATGAAATTGTAAGTAATTAAGGAAGTTGAGGGACCAAATTGTAATAAGGAAAAGTTCAGGGGCCTAATGTCGATATTGAAAGGAAAGAAAATCGGGGAAGAAGAGAAGAAGAGAGAGAGAGAGGGGCGTCGGCTGCAGTCGTGGCGACTCGGCCAGCGCCGCAGCGCCTTCGGCCGTTCCGGCCGGCGATCGGCGAAACTTCCTTTTCGGCGGCGTCGGTTTTAGTGGCCGGAGGAGAGTTCCGAAGTGGTGGCAGCCGTGTTTTCTGGTTTTTTCGGCGAGCTCCAGATGGAGGATGGACAATCGGAGGGCGTATCCCGACTCTCCTCAGCTCAAGCTTCGAAATGGCACCGGTTTGGTGGCGATCGGGCTCCGTTTGCAAATCGACGGCCGTGATTGTCCGTAAATTTCTCCGGATGATCGGGTGTCAGATCGAAAAATCGGAAGCAGGGATCGTCATCAGCGCGTCGTTGTGAGTCCGATGGTGTGTCCAGATCGTCGATCGGACCGGCGGGAGCGAGTCGGCCGGCGTCTCGTAATTTCTCTGGCCGTTGATCTTGGAAATCCTTTGATTTTAAATTTGTGTTTATTGGATTATATTGAGTATTTGATGATATTTGTGAGTCAAAAATAATTGTCTGTCAGTTTGACTGCCTCGTATTTTGTGTTGTGTGAGGTCGGAAATAGTGAAGTTTGGGGACCCGACTCCCGTTGTTTAAATTGTTGGATATTTGAAGTGTTCTTCCGGCAGTCCTGGACCCTGCGTTTTACGGGGGGGTAATGTTCGTGTTGTTGGGGAGATTTTGCGGATTTTCGGTGAGAATTCTCCGAGTCGAGATTCTTAGGCGGTCGGTTAGGAGTCTAGACCTAGGATTAATGATCGATTGTTTATTTTGATAAATTGTTTTCCGTGACTAGATTGTCCGTTTGTTCGGCTCGCTCCAACCGAGGCACCGGGAGCGGAGAGCTAGGAGGTCGCCCAATTCGTAAGTTAAAGTCATTTAATCATTGCACTATTGCTAAGTCCGATTTAATATGCTATTTTGAAAGTTTATGCATAATATGGTTATTAGTATCGCGAACGTAAATAATTTCAACTGGACTATTAATTATTGAAAATAATATAAATATTATTATTAGTAATGTTATAATAATACCAAATATAATCGAGTTTTCCACATGAGTTGCACGATGTCTTACTCTTAATTGTTAATTGTTATTTTGATATGGTTGAATGATTTCATTATACAATGATATTTATTATATGTGATGATTTCCGATTTGGGGATGTGGCTTTCGTAGAACATGCCACCTGTGGGAATTACATCGGACTGACGTCACCGGTAATGATCATGGACATAAGGTTATTATGGATTTGTTTGCCCCGATCGAGCATTGCTCTCTGATTGATTAGGAGTTAAGGTCCCCGATCGAGCGATGCTCTCTGGCCTATTTGGAATTCAAGTGTTCAGTCGGAGGTAAGGACCTGATCGAGCTTGCTCTCCGGGCGCCAGACTGTTGGATTAAGAGAGTCGAAAGGCTATTAGAATTTAGGGTTAGGGTTCTACTGAGCCACTCGTCTCGTAAAAGTAAATATATATTTTTATTTATTTATTTATTATGGTATGATTATAATGTGGATTGTATTTACGTGCATGGTTTGATATACCGATTTGAATAATCTATGTTTTCCGAGAAGAAGCAATAGTCTCTAGATTATTTGATTTTAACTCACTGAGGGCAGTCTCATTTTCATTCGTAAGTCCTCTCGGCTCTTATTCAAGAATCCACTCCTTCATCATCGGGTGATGTATTTGATTTGGTATGTAAATTGGTAAATCTTAGATTCTCCATGAGTAGTAATTAGTAGATGTATCAGTTGTAAATTTTATGAGTTTCAGGTCTCGCCTAATTTTTCTCGCAGACCGAAATATTTATGTAGAATGTAGCTATTAAGATAATTTGTAGTTTTAATAATATAAATTTGAGATGAGATTTGTTTAAGTCAGTGAGTGTCAGGCTTACTACGGGCCTTACGCCTACCCATTCCTAGTGGGAGCCCACAGGTCGTGACACTTTCAAATATCGGAGAACTTTATAAGCTGAGGTCAAATGAGCATCTGTAAGGGCTTAAAGGAACTGAGATAATTATTATACTGCATATGCTATGTCGGGTCTAGTGTGGGTTAGGTACAACAGCTTGCCAACTAGACTTTTGTATGCTGTAATGTCTTGAAGAACCTGCCCCCCTATTCTAGACAATTTCTCAGTAGATGCTATCGGTGTTAGTACTGGTTTAGCTCCGAGAAAACCAGTTTCTTGCAAAAGGTCTAAAGTGTATTTTTTCTGATATAGGTTAATACCGGTTTTGGACCTGGCAACCTCTAATCCAAGAAAAAACTTGAGTTCTCCAAGATCCTTAATTTGGAAAGTATCATGAAAAAATCCTTTTACCTTTACAATTTCTGTCATGTCTGAACTTGCTAAGACAATGTCATCCATATAAATAGTTAAAGCAATGAAGTTTGATCCAGTACTTTTGGTAAAGGGCGAGGAGTCTGAAGCAGCCTGTTTAAACTTCTGAGCATGCAATGCAACAGTTAGCTTTGCATTCCATTGTCTGCTTGCTTGTTTCAATCCATACAAGCTCTTCTTTAATTTGCAAACCGTATTGGTCTGCTTAGGCTGAAAACCAGGAGGCAAATCCATGTAAATCTCCTCTTGTAAGTCACCATGCAAAAAGGCGTTGTTGATATCAGTGATAAAGGTTCCAGCCTACGCCATAAGAGTTCTGATTGTGGTGATCTTTGCTACAGGACTAAAAGTATCAAGAAAGTCAATGCTAGACCTTTGAGTATATCCCTTAGCCACGAGCCTTACTTTGTATCTTTCTAGAGTCCCATCAGCTTTAAGCTTTGTTTTATACACCTATTTACAACTAATAGTCTGCTTGCCCTTGGGTAAAGGAACTAATTCCTAGGTATTACTTTCTTCTAAAGCAGCTATTTCTTCAGCTATTGCTTGTTTCCAACAAGTATGTGAAATTGCCTGATTATAATGTTTTGGTTCAGGTAATATTGTTGTATTACATATATAGGACTTGTAATGAGGTGAGATCTTGTCATAAGATAGAACTTGAGAAATATGATGTGGTGTGGTTCTAGGTTTGAGCAGAGAAACTTCAAAATCGTGAAATTTTGATGGCAGGTGAATATTTGTAGTAGGTTTGGGAGAGGGTTGAGAAACAGTACTTGAATTAATTGGAGAGTGGATCAACTATTTGTGAATCTGCCCTTTTGAAATCTTCAAGTGAACTTTCATTTGATAAATAGGGATAAGAACATAAATGGACGGTATTGTAGCAAAATTCTCTTTAAATGGAAACCTGTTTTCTGTAAATATTACATCTCTAGAAACAAAAATGCTTTTATTCTCTAAATTGTATACTCTGTAACCTTTAGTGTTTTTAGGAAAACCAATGAAAACACAGTTGATTGCTCTATGATGCATTTTTGTCTTAGGATGAGGTAAAACAAAAGTAAATGCTAAACAACTAAAGACTTTGAGCTGATCATAAGAAGGTTTGACCTTGAAAAAGATCTCAAATGGAGTTGACTGGTTTAAAACTGGTGTTGGGGTCCTGTTAATTAAAAAAGCAACATGCAAAACACAATCAATCCAAAAACAAAGAGGGAGATTGGCTTGAATCCTTAAACTCCGTGCAACAGAGAGAATATGCTGGTGTTTTCTCTCAACAATACTATTTTGTTGAGGTGTATAGGTGCAAGAAGTTTGATGAACAATCCCTTTTGATTTGTAAAAATTGGTAATTTCAAATTCTTTACCATTATCAGTTCTAAAGCATTTAATTTTGACTGAGAACTGAGTTTCAACAAGATGGTAAAAATCAATGATCAAATGTCTAGCTTCTGACTTAAGCTTCATAGGATAGATCCATAGGAATCTGCTCTTGTCATCAACTATGGTTAAAAAATATGAATGACCATATATGCTTTTGGCAGGAAATGGTCCCCAAATGTCTAAATGAATAAGATCAAAAATTAAAGTAGAAAAAGAATTGCTAACAGGGAAAATAGATCTTTTTTTGTTTAGCCAAATGACAAACTTCACATTTAAAGCAATTATCATTAATCATAACATTATGAAACTGATCAAGAGATTTCATTACTTGTTTAGAAGGTGGCCTAGTCTGTTATGCCACAAAGTAAAAACAACGACATTACAACTAATAGAAAATGAATTTGAAAACTTCTCAGTATCTTCTTATTATAAAAGCTGATATAATCCATTCACTTGCTTAGCTATACCAGTCATCGTCCAAAGTCTCATGTCCTGAATATAAAAAAATTTGGAGGAAAAAATAAGAGATTAAAGGTTATTTTTGGTTAACTGCGAAGTTGAGATGAGATTAAAGGCACAATTTGGTATGTAGAAAATCCTATGAAGAATCAATGAGGGTGATAATTCAATAGTGCCCATACGTGTAACCTGAACTAATTCATTATTAGGCAACTTCACATATTTATCAGAAACTTTGTAATGTCTTTTGAAAAAACTGAGAGAATTAGTAATGTGATTAGGAGCTCCTGAATCTATAATCCATTTACTATTGTGGAATTGCTTATAACAACATAAAATAATACCTTTTCTAGCAATAGAATCGAAGGCAGAAGATAGAGCATTAATCTGAGAGGTGGCTGCATTCTGAGAGTCAACTGCCTTTTCTTGAATCATAGACATCAGACTATTATATTGATCCATTGTAAAAGTAATAGGACCATCATCACCAGATTTGTTAAAAGAGTTACCATTGTCATAATTCAATTAATATGCCATTTGTTCAATAGTGGAAAAAATATGACTGTTAGAAGGAAAATATGCAACCTGGTTTGTAGAACTCGGAAAATTCTTGCTTGCTCCCTCGTATCCCGGTGGGAACCCATTCTTTCTATAACACTTGTCAACAGGATGCCATACATTCCACAGAAAGTGCAGGTAGGCTTCTTGGCTCCATTGTTTGGAAAAATTCCAGAATTGCCAAAAAATCTCTTTTGACTATTACCAAGGTTAAATTGTTGGTTTCCTATCTTTGGCCTAAAGCCATTCATATTTTCTTCAAGTGTTGATTATGTCCAAGATTAAAACCAGTTGTTCTACTTCCAGCATTCATATTGAATTTACCAGCAAGAAGTATATTTGAATCACAAGAAACTATAGCAGCACTCAAAGATCGTTCATGTTGAATCACAATAGCAAAGATTTCATTCACAGGGGGCATTGGTTTTATCATAAGAATCTGGGACCTTTGGACAGAGAAATTTTCATTTAACCCTTTAAGAAACTTTAGGATAAAATCTTGTTTCCTGTATTTATTGGCAAAATACTCACAAGCATGCAGAGGTCTCAAATTACATATCTCATCCCATAAGATCTTCAAGTGGGTATGATATGCAGTAACATAAAGGTTACCTTGTTGTAGAGAGAAGAATTCCTGCTGAAGATCAGAGATCCTTATAAGGTCACCTTGTGAAAAACGATCATATAAGTCTACCCAAAGATCGTATGCATAGTCCAGCCACATTACACTTTGCCCAATTTCTGTATTAAGAGATCTCTGTAACCAAGAAAGCACAAGATTGTTGCATTTCAACCAAGCATTATAAGAAGGATCTTCTTCCCTAGGAACCTTAATTAAACCATTAACAAATTGAAATTTGTTCTTTGAAATCAAAGACATTTTCATAGATCTTGCCCAGCTATGATAGTTGTTGCCAGTTAATTGAGAGGAGGTTAACATGAGAGATAGGTTTTCATTTGGGTGGATGTAGTATTCACTATTCTTATCATCGATCTTAAAGGTTTGTGTAGAATTAAAATCTTCAGTAGCCATCAAAGATATTGATAGGGAATTTGAGATGTGATTAAGAAGGAAAAGTGGTCGTTAATCAAACAGACAGCGAGCAACCAAGAAAAACAAGAACAACAGCAACACAAATAGCAACACAGTCTTTTTTTTCTTTTGGATCGACAAAGCCCGAACTAAGCGGGTCGCGTCAGATCCGATCTCTGCGACGAACGGATCTTCGATTCGAGGACCTCACCGCAGGCACTAAAGACTTCTTATGTTTTCTGTTCTTATGGTTTCGTGTTTAGAAAGAGAAGAGTGTATATGCAGCAGTACCTACATTTTAATTGTAGCAGCAATTGGCGCTACTGTAGCAACAAGACGTCGTCTTCTGCTGGACCAATTTCGTCGCTACTGTAGTAGAAGACACAACAAGACATAGCAAGCAGACATAGCAGTAGCAGCCGTGAAGACCCATCAATACAGCAAGAAGCTGGAAGACACAACAAGACAACAAGATGCAAAACCCAGCAACACAGCAAAAAAAATAAATTCACAAGACGTCGGCTCTACTATAGCAGCAAGACATAGCAACACAGACCCAATGCAACACAGCAAGACTCAACAACATAGCAAAACAACAATACACAAGCAATTTTGCTCTAATATCATATCAAAGTTTTCTTTTTTTTACATTGAAAAGTTGTGTTCTTACAATGTTTTCTTTGTTTCATATACACAAAAAATATCTCACTAGCTTTACACGTGTCTAACTCTTATTGGTTCAATATTCTATTACCGATTTTCCTATTTAAGCCGATTCATGTAAGATTTTGGCATGTTGGAGCCTCGATTTGGTACCGCTCTCGCGGCCCACACCGAAACAGTGCTTTACCCCTATATTCGCTTGCAACTTTTGACTAATTTGATTTGATGGAAAAATAAATCATTAGCTCTTTTCATTATGCAAGCAAGATTAGTTGGATTAGTCCATTTTTTTGTAGATTATAATTTTACTTATGCGACTTTCTTGATTGCCTCTACATTAGATAAATTTGGTTAATTTGTTTTGTGCTTTATTTATAAAATATATTTTTTTTATAACTAAGGTGAATTTATATATATATATATATATATATATAAAATTTTTTTTTGTTTTTTTGTTTTTTTTTTAATTGTTTAATTTGACTCGAGGTTTATGTACAATTAGTCGTTATGGGTGAATAACTGCTGGTTCAATAACGACCATTGGGACAAGTGCATCAAATGACATATCGTCTCTATATTAGTTAATTAAGTGTTGTTAATTTCCTTGAGAGGATCCAAAACCACTGCATTATCCCAGTATCATGTATTTTTTTATCTATAAATATTCAGAGGTAATTTAAAATTACAGTGGATAAAAGATTCTTTAACAGTTTTAATACAATTAAATATTTAAAATTTTAATTAAACTAAAAGAGTATTATATATTTAATTATTGATAATTTTGCTGCTAATAGAAATTAAGATTTATTTTGTCTTTTCCAAACGGTAGGATGAATTTCCAAAAATAGAATTACAATCGGTTCTTCAGCCAAAGTAATAATCCTTAGGGGTCATTACGAAGAATACAAAAGAAGGGCTTGTAGCTATTATATCAGCCACCCAGTTACAATAATAATAATAATAATAAAAGACTGATTATTTAATTTTATTATAAGAGAATAAATTATAAATAAATATTATTAATTGTATAAAATATTATTTCATTAATATTATAAAACAATAAAATAAAAATAAAATACAAAGCGATTTTAAAATTACCTTCTCTAGAATAAAATACATTACTTGTCTATTTCGTTACATTGGAGTAGAAGAAGGCATTGAAGAATTTAGGAAAAACTTTCACTTTATTGTGACAGCCGAATGAATTTAGGTAAGAACTTACGGAAAATAGTCTGTGATAAGACGTAAATATTCAATAATTGTAGACGTTGCGTGTTGATAATTTGTTCCCGTTCAGAAACGTGATATTTCTTTCCTATAGAAGAAACAACCGGAAGGCCCATCTTTAGGCAGCAACGCTAATCTGACGGGACTTTCAGCTCCTTCAGCTGCGGATAAGAGGCCAACATTGTGGGCAAAATCGGTCTTGCAAGAGCCAGGGCATACGGCATTAACAAGGAAACTTGGGTACTTATTGGCTACAACCCTTGTGTAAGCATTCACAGCAGCTTTTGCAACGATATAGGCGGACAAATTAGTAGGCCACCCATTGGATTCTAGCAAACCATCCTGGAAATCCTCGAGAAACTCGTTCACCACCTCATCCACTCTATCTTCATTGAGGCTTTCAACATCACCCAACACACCTTTTGCCCACTCACTCGGTATATTCTACATCACATGACATAATGTAAAACAATACCAAATTTCTCGTTAAAAATAGTTGCGCTAAAAAATGAAGTCTATGTTTGAACTAACTTTCAGATTGAGGGTATCATGGGATGAGAAGTTACTGTACGTTAGGCCATAGTGAGCTGAAGTTTAAGCACCCAGCATGCAAAAGAGTTTCATATTCCTTCAAATGAAATATGAAACCCTAATATATATATTTTAAAGAGGGCGAGTACCTGCAACAGTCCCAACATTGAAGAAACATTTACAATCCTTGCCGAATCAGACAACTGCAAGAGGGGAGCAAGTGCTTCAACCATTCTTCTTCCACCATAGTAGTTTGTTTCCAGACATAGTTCTGCCATCTCAAAAGTTTGAGTTGAAAGTCCGTTCCAAGTGGCCTGATTCTCATATGACTGCATGTCCCAGGAGATAGAATATTAATTAAGATCGATGTATTACATTATATTTCGACCAAAAATTCCCTTATGCATGCTTAATTTCTACATGCCAATGTTGCTTTTAATTTGACTCGTTTTACCTTGATCATTAACGACAATAAAAGCTGACGGATTAACCTTGTTAACTAAATGAGGTAGAACAACCTCCAAGTTCAAAGCAACTAGGAACAATGTAATTTGAAGTAATAGTTTTGCTTCAAAAATCACATTCAGTACTTTAAAGCATAGAAACAAAATGGTTTACAGAAGACTTTACCAAACCGCCACCAAGTTCAAAAGTTCTTTGCAAATTATCAGGGTTCAAAACAACTCCACCGATGCCAGCATTGTTTACCTGCACAAGGTTTCCATTGAACGAGTGAAGGTAAGAAAATATATATGGCAAAGCTCAAAAAACTACTGTAGTGAGGCACTTTTGACACTTGAGAGATTAGGCATTTTTCTATATTAAAAAGAGTACTTTTATAGCTTTTCTTTTTTCTTAACACTTTTTAGGGATATATAATTTTCTTTTTCTATGAGTATCTCTTAAGTAATTTAGTATTGGAATAAACATGTTATAATCGCAATAGACTATTAAAATAACAGTTTTTTAATTTTTTTAATTAGATTTAAAAGATGATCTTTTTAAATAAATATTTTTAATATAAACATGATCTTCATGGTATATTACTAAAAGATATAACTATGTCTTAATGATAGTTTATATTAAAGGCATTTAAAACTACATAGAAATAACAAAAGTTCTGAAATATTAAAAACATAACATATTTCTTTGAAATAAAAATTACCTTCATCTCTCAAATATAAAAGCACCGAATGCAGACTAGATTTTCAACTCTACTCAAATATATATTCTCAGGAGAATCATACATAAGTAACCTGAATAAGAAATTAGACTGTAAGAATTAATTTACCAGAATATCAAGTTTTCCAAACTTAGTTCTGATGAAATCTGCCAGAGAACCAACACTTTCAGAGTCCAACACATTAAGCTGATGGAAAACCAGATGATCATCAGAGATACCAGCGTTTTTAAGCTTTTTAACAGATTCAAGGCCTCTGTTCTCATTTCTGGCTGTTAAGACCACTACAATGCCATTAGAAGCCAACTGTCTACAAATTTCGAATCCTATCCCCTTGTTAGCTCCAGTGACAACTGCATATCTAGGAGAGGGAGGAAGTAGAATAATGCAGTGCAGTTAGAATCTAATACGTATTCAAAGAAGATTAAAGAAAAAAATATATATATAAAAAAAAAACAGCAACCTTTTTGTTGTAGTAGCATTGGGGCCTGGTGCCATGGTGAGTTAGAAATGAATAAGAATGGGATAGTTGCTACAAGGAATGCGGAACTGGTGAATTCTTATCTCCTGTGTAATGCAATCTCAGTTTTATACAAGAAATAAACATGTGTTTCAACAAAATGTTCCAATATAAATAATTACTCTCTTATCTTCCCTGTGAAAGCAAAATATCCTATTTTAGTTAGACTTCAATTATTGAACCTTTAATTTTGGAATGGGGTTGGTTTATTCAAAGAAAATGGAATAAAGTCTAAATCTGTGTCCCTCTTTTTGTTTTATCATTATATATTTATATATACTCGGTGTATGTTTTAACTTATGCATTAAATCGATTAATGCATGTGTCAATTCTGAAATATAAAGTATAAAATACTCATATATATATATATATATTTTATTTTTTTATTAATTGTGGTGCATAGTTTAATAAGAAGAAAGATTTTTTTCTAGACTTGGTATATACACAATAACTAATAGGAGAATAACATATATATATATGAGTGTATTACACTTTAGTATTGGATGATTGATACATATTTTATTATTTAAAACTAATAAATATGTGTCAATCATCTAATAGTTTGGTGTATAGGTGGAGACTTACACCCAGTTTAAACAAAAAAAATTCTAATAAATTTTTTTTTTTTAAGAAACGATTTGCATGAATAAAAAAATATTGATAGTCATTTAATAGTTAGATGTGAAATGGAGATAGACAACAGATTATGTTGCGATCTTAAGCATTTATTTGACGCCAAATAAACGGTGGATTTAATAAAAGAAATCGTAAAATATTGTCTTAAATAATTTATTATAGTTTTATATTATTAACGTGAAGCAAGTTTCTTTATTTAAATAGGAAACTTGAAACGTGAAGCATATTCATTAATTATCGTTTTATTTTTCTGTTTTTTAGATGTTTGAATCATATAAAAATACAAATATATCTCAAATGGGTTCCTATATATCACAAATCTATCTCAAATTAATAAAGTTAAAAGTACAAACGTGACCGAACTCATATACTCCATTCCATCTTAACTCATTTTTACCATAAAAATAGGAACCCATTTTCCCTACTAATACACCACTATAAGCTACTTTTTACCGAATAAATTATCCAATACCAATTACTATAAAAACTCAAAGAAATCGCTTGCTCAAAGTAATTGGAGTGATTCTCCGAACACATTGTCGGAATCCTTCTCACTTGTGTTTTACAGATTGACAAGAATAGATTGCCCTTCTTGCAGATTGGAATATTTATTAATGGATAAAACGAGAGTCATTAGATTACAATTACAGATACTAAATTTTATTCTAAAGGTAAGCTAGTCAGATTATTGAACACAGACCACGCAAAAGGAAAATGAAGAAAAACAAAAGCAACTTTAGATGCTTCTTGATCGGCTAGTTTGCAGTGGATTTCATCAGAAATTATACAATTGATCCAGAAGGAAGAAGAGACCAGAAGGTCCATCCTTAGGCAGCAACGCCAACTTCACAGGATATATAGCTGCTTCTTCAATGGAAAAGTGGCCAGTGTTGTTGTTGATATCAGTTTTGACGGAGCCAGGGCATACGCAATTGATGCAAAAGTTGGGGTATTTCTTGGCTAAAATCCTCGTATGAGCATTCATGGCTGCTTTTGAGATTGTATAGGCCGACAGAAAAGTAGGCCACCCTTTGGCTCCTAAAGAATCCTCCTTGAAATCTTTTAAAAATGCAATCAATACCTCATCTACTGTCTCCTCTGAAAAGCTATCGCAGTCGCTTAACAGTCCTTTAGCCCATTGATTAGGTATATACTGAAGAGACGATTTTTCAGAACTTGTTCAATTAGAATGTCAAAATGGTTCATGTCAGAAAAAAAGTTTCTTTGGTATTGTACCTTTAACATTCCCATTGTAGAAGAAACGTTCACAATTCTTGGAGAGTCAGATAGCTGGAGAAGAGGAATAAGAACTTCAGTTGTTCTTTTTGCACCATAGTAGTTTGTGCTCAGACATTCTTCTGCTAAATCGTAATTTTGAATCAGTACCTTACTCCAGACGTTTTGCAGATCTTCCTACATGTATATCCAAGGAATTTAGAATTTTCGAGAACTAAACTTGATCTATAGTTTTGAGGGAGAGAAATAAATTCTATGAAATGGACCTGCCTTAGTATTAGAAATGGTTGAAGCTGCCAATTTGCTGGAGTCTGTAATGGTTCCTCCAATTCCTGCATTGTTCACCTGCATAGAGTTTCAACTATACCATCAGACAAGTAATGAAGAGAAATGAAACCAGAAGCTGAACATTAAGGCCTATAGGAGTTGGGGAAACTGATTCTTTGACATACCAAAATATCAAGTTTTCCATATTGGATTTTGATAAATTCTGCCAGAGATGAAATGCTAGCAGGGTCCATCACATCAAGCTGATGAAAAACCACATTAGCAGAGATATGAGATTCTTTCAGTTTTTCAACAGCCTGGAGGCCTCTTTTTTCATCTCTAGCTGTAAGTATCACCATTATCCCCTTTGATGCCAGCAGTTTTACTATTCCCCATCCAAGCCCTCTATTTGCCCCTGTAACAACTGCATACCTGGCAAAATAATTTGTCCAGAGAGAGAAAAATATTATTAAAAAGAAGATCATTAATGTATCCAGACGGTAAAATCACCGGAAGCAACTGATTTATACATACCTTTTTGTTGGTTCTGCCATAGATGATGATAATTGAGATATGAGAACTAAAACAGTAAGACCTGTTTTTAGATTACTGGCTACCGCAGCAGTCAACAAGCTGCCTCTCCAGGGAGACAAATGGACCAACTTCTCACAATTTTTTGTGCTAAACGGGACATGAAAAACAATGCATGAAAGGACAAAAATCCTAAGATGCATTGCTAAACTGTTTGTTTCATTGCCTAGTGTTTGGTTATGGATGTAAGATTCTTAATACAAATTACTCCAAGAGCCACCTGACATCCTCCACAGAAGTCTCCCAATAACCTTCTGTCCTCCCAATGCCTTTTGATGAATAGCCTGCAACTGCTGCAATACACCAAACGAAACAGACACGTACATGGCGAAATATGCAAGAAGTGACATGGTTGAGGCCTACTATTGGTTAACAAGAAACTTCCAAAAAAAACTAACAGAGATCGATTTGCCTTCGTAATTCAAGATCTCTTTGTCGATTATGCACGTCAAGTTCCTTAGTCGATACAAATTAAACAAATTTCACTCTTTTAGCATAACAGACTAACTCATTTCAAATTTGCCCTTCAGTATCGGCATTGGCATTGAACATGTAATGGGTTTTCTTTTCTGTTTTTCTGTTTCCTCTTTTTTTCTTACACTAAGAAGCACATGATCAATTGTAATCATGTCACCAAATTTGCTTTTTTCTTTTAATATGGTTGAATTTTGAACATAATGAAAAGCACCCAGATACTGCCTGACATCTTTTGCTTTGCAGAGGCGATGTTTTGATCCTTCAAATTCTATACAGGTGGCATGATGCTTTTATCGTTTCCCAATCCCAGTTCAGAAATTCATGACCATATAATTTATTTTGCAGCATAAATTGAGCTCAAACTTCATTTTATTCTGACTAGATAAAGAACTAGACAATGTCTTATACTTGAAGGGAAATACATAAGAAAAATTAGGACTTCATTACTTGTAGTTTCGTCTTACAACAATTATTGCACAATGATCTTTATTCAGAAACAATGTATTTCTTTCATGTTAAAGAAACAGCCAGAAGGCCCATCTTTAGGCAGCAGCGCTAACCTCACAACATTTTCAGCTCCTTCGGGTGCAGTTAAGAGGCCAATGTTGATGGTCATGTCAGTACGGCAAAAGCCAGGACAGAGAGCATTAACGCGGAGACTTGGGTACTTTTTGGCTAGAATCCTTGTATAGGCATTCAGAGCAGCTTTAGCAACAATATAGCCTGACAATTGCATTGGCCAGCCTTTGGCTTCTAGGAAACCATCCTTGAAATCCTTCAGAAATTGGTTCACAACCTCATCCACTCTCTCCTCAGTAAGGTTTTCAATATCACTCAACACGGCTTTTGCCCATTCACCTGGTATATTCTACACCACATCACAAGAGAAAGTTCTGGTCAAACTGATTGCACCAAACAATGCTAAATGGATTCCAATTTTATAAGGCCAACAAAGTTAAATCAGTAAATAAATAGGTATGGATTTTCACAATTTCATCCTCAAATAGGCTGAAGATTTAGAGGGTCAGTACCTGCAACAATCCTAACAATGAAGAAACATTTACAATCATTGCCGAATCAGATGACTGCAGAAGGGGAGCAAGTGCTTCAACCATTCCTTTTGCACCGTAGTAGTTTGTTTTCACGCATTTTCCTGCCAAGTCAAAACTTTGAGTGGCCATTTCGGTCCAGCTCACTTGCTTCCCATCTGGCTGCATCAGCAGACAGAATGCTATTATGTTATACCCAGTCAAACAATTCATCAAAACTTTCCTGTCCCTATAGATTGAATTAGATGCTTAATCCCCAAATGCCTAATTGTTTTTTTTTTTCTTCCTTGAATGACAATGTATTACTTACTGATCCACCTTGCTAATTAAACCCAGAAAGGCAATAGTACTAACCTGAAGGGAACTTGTTCATTACAGGCTATCAAACTTTTTCCTAATTTAGAATCATTTCAAAATTAAACAACAAGACAGTTCAAAGTAAATGTTTATAGAAATACTTCCCAAGACAATTTTAAAGTAAATGTTTATAGAAGACTTTACCCAACCACCACAATGCTCAAAACCTCTTCGAAAATTATCTGGGTGATATACAATTCCACCAATCCCAGCATTGTTCACCTGCGCAAGGATTTAAATTTTCTCTATTTCAGTTGATGACTTTGAAGGAGTAAAGGTAGTAATCAAAATATGTAGATATATAATTCTTATGGAAGAAAAAAGAAAAATAAGTTATACGAGAAAAAATTAATGTAGTCTACCAAAATATCAAGTCTTCCAAACTGGATTTTGATGAAATCTGCTAGCGAAGAAATACTGTCAGGGTCTGCCACATCAAGTTGATGAAAAACGACAAGATCATCAGAGACACCAGAATCTTTAAGCTTTTTAACAGCTTCAAGGCCCCTGTTCTCGTCTCTGGCTGTTAAAACCACTACAATCCCATTTGAAGCCAACTGCCTACAAACTTCAAACCCTATCCCCCTGTTTGCTCCAGTGACAACTGCATACCTGAGAGAAAAGTAGTTAGAAATTTAGGACATAATAAAAGCTGCAAAAAAACCAAAAGAAGAAATCAGGAACAAAAAGAGAAAGAGGAACCTCTTTGTCGTGGTATTGGCGGACGCCTGTGCCATTATCCGTTTACAATGGATAACGATACTGCCCCTAAAGCTTATGCAGAACTGATAAATCCTTCTCTCCTTTCTAAGTTTGTCTGCCTAGAAAATTAAAACAATGGACCTGTACAAACTTTTTGTCCACAAACTGACATTATAATTTGTCAGCTTACTGTAAGAAAACGAATCGGCTTATTCAAAGAGAGTGGCCCTGCATTTAGCTCAAATAAATCATTTTCTTTTGTCATATATTTTATGGAAAATTCTATTTTTATTAATTTTAGATAATATTATATTTAATTATTCAATATCAAAATATAAAATATTTATATATTCATCACTCTTTTAAAAATTATTATATGAATTTACTATTTTAATTCTTTAATTTTATCTATTTTAGTGTTTAAATTTTTTTTAATTAAGTGTCTAAACCTGCTAAATTATATATATTATGATGTCTCTTTCATATTTTATGTTAACATAATAATAAAAAATTCCATTAAACTATTTTATGACTTAATATATTTTTATTTTAAAATTTGTGGTTTGCTTTTTATTTTATTTTAATATCTTATAAATATAACCGTTAATAAATAACGTCAAATTACACAAAACTGTTAAGAAATTTTAATGTGACATGCAATAACCACTGTTTTTCTAACTGTCACGTCTGTACTTGTTAACGGTTTGCAATTTGGCTGTTATTTACTAAATCTTATATTCACATAGTATCAAATTGACAAAAAACAAACCACAAACTTTAAAGTGAAAATATGTTAAACCATATGATAATTTACCGAGTCTTTTCAAGTAATAATTGAACTAATTTTATGCATGAAATGATCTAAATATCCTTATTCAACATTGCCTACAATTTTATTTTTTTTTCTTTTTTTTTTTTAATTTTAAATTTTCTTCTATTTTTTATTAAATCTTCTTTAGCACTAAAAAAAATATTGAATTAAATTTTTTAATTTTTATTTATTTTTTAAAATTTACTCATAATTTTTTATGTTTAATAAATATTCTTTTAGAACACTTAATATATTTTTCTTCCTCCTCTTATTCTTTTGGGGTGAAAGAATATATTGTTTTTTTATTTTTGAGATGAATGCATAAAGATAAGAGAATAAGTAAATAAAAAATTAATTGTAATTTTTATTTGAATAAATGAAAAAAGTGATTTTAATTTTTTTAAATCTTTTGAGAAATAAATAAAATTTTAAAAAAGTAGTGCTAAAATGGATAAAAATAAGAAAAAAGAAAAAAATAAAAGAAATATGATATTATTTTAACGAAGGGTATTTAAGTCAATATACTATTCAAAATAAGCCGAATAAACACTTTAACTTATAAAACTGGCTAGAGACACTATATTAAACATTTTTAGCAGGTTTAAATACTTAATTGGACAAAAAATAATTTAGACACTAAAATAGATGATGGGTGTCAAATCCAATAAAAATAAGTTCCTACTCTTCAAATAAAAATAACTTGTAAATAGTGACAAGTAGGGTCGAATCCACAGAGATTGATAAGATTTATTTCTTTAACAAAATTCAAATAAAATTTGGGAGGGGAGGGGGTTTAAATTTGGAATAAAAACAAATTAAATTAGAAATCAATTCGAAGCAATAATAAAATTTGAGAAGATAAATCAATATGAGAAAATTCCAACCCAATGTATAATCTCAGTTTTAATTCATTGAATTGATCATTGATACAAATATAATTTCCAAATCCATTAATAAATTGGTTATAGTTGTTGAGAAGCTCTAATAACCTAATTTCTCCTTAATTTTTCGTTAATTAATGAAAGCCATTTGATTAATTCTTTTATTGAATAAACACCCTAGAAAAGCTTCCAAGATTAATTTACCAATAGCAATGCAATCTAGAGAAACCCAATCCTAGCCAACAAATACATAAGATGAATTCATTTAGACTAGATCATGCATCCACATAACATGGGTATGTTATTCTACCACTAATCATTAGAATAATTAAATAATTACGGATTTAATATTCTAATTTGGCATAGACTATCTTGATAATTGGATAATAGGCCTTTTTACATAATCAACAAAAATAGAATTTCTAATAGACATAGAAGATACATGAATATTAATAAATTTGAGAAAATAATGAAGAACAATTAAATCTCACAATCCATATAAATTCAAACCTTAATTAACCTTGAGTTGGAAAAAAAGAGTTCAGCCATACATAATTGTTATAGAGAAGATAAAGTAAAGAAGAAAGCTAAAGCAATGGATGAGAGGAAGAAAAAAACTGGTTTGCTGCCCTCTTCTCTCTAAAACCTAAAAACTCTCCCTATCTTCTCATCTCTTTCTTTTTATAGGAAAACTTGCCCCCTAAGAAATATTAGATGATGTGTCTAAAGAAAGAATCATTCATTTCTAAAATAACCTTAAATAGTGAGGGGTTTGTAGTAAATAAATATTCTCAAAAACAAATTAAAAAGCCACATGGCAAATAATGTCACTTTAAGCCTCTTTCCATAAATTCGGATTTCTGGAATATGTTGTGGGCACGCTCTAATTGAAGAGATCTTCTGCCATCTTTTCTCCATTTTATCTAAAACTCTCCAAAGCATCAATCTCTATGAAAACTCATCAAATATCATCCTTTCAGCTTCATGTTGCATCAAAACGTTCTGTCTATCATGAAAATCAATAATCACAATTAAGATCCACAATTAAGTATAAATACTCAACAATAACCATCCTTTCAGCTTCATGTTGCATCAAAACGTTCTGTCTATCATGAAAATCAATAATCACAATTAAGATCCACAATTAAGCATAAATACTCAATAATAACTAAGAAAATACTCAATAATACTCACTATCAAAATACCCTACACTTGAACAATACTTGTCCTCAAGTATTCATTAAAATCATCAAGCATGCTCGATTTTCTCTTCAACTCCTCTCATGATATATTCATCCATGATATAAATTATCACGTCTTACTTTTTCAAATCAAAATATAGCAAGAGATAAATACAATCCATAAATGAGTCTTGACAAGTTAACAAAAATGAGTATCAATTTTCTTAATAAATTCAAAATCAAAGTGCAATAAAACTGTAACACCCTCCTAAGGATTTCTCTCAATGCACTTAAGATGTTTTAGGATAATTATAAACTCTCAAGTCAATGCATAGAAAGAATTTCACCATAAACTTGCTTATATATCAAATCTCCACCACTAAACAATGAATCAAATGCAAAAATCAAAGGGTCTTAATAAGGTTGTAATGAGGCTTAGGTAATGGGTAGGAAATAAGGGAATTTGGCTATGAATAAGTTGAAGAATTTTCACAAAAAGATACATACATGAAACTTAACCTTTAGGAACAATAATATTCAATTCAAGTTACATTTTGACACACAACATATTTCTCATGAACTCCTTTTTATTCTTTTTTCTTTTTCGCTTTTTTTTTCTTTTTTTGCTTTTTTTTTTTAATTTAATTTTTTTACTCATTTTTTTTATTATGTATTTTTAATATCTTTGAAGAAGATTTTATTTAGTTTCTTCCACAACTTGAGGAATAGCACAATATAATTACAATTTGAAATCCTAATAAACATCCAAAAGTTTCATGCATATAAATTCACAAAATCCTTCAACTTAGGTTACAAAAGAGGTAAAATAAAAGAAAAGGCTATAATGGGTTAAATGGGGATTAATAAACAAAGAAAAGGTTTAAGGCTCAAAATTGGTTCGCTAGGGGTAAAATCAGGATGGTTTTTTTAGACGTTCAAATTGGTTATCCCTAATTGCCCTTATCATATTAATGCATTCAATCCATTAATGTGACCTTAATATGTATAACAAAGCAAGTTCTAGAAAAATTAATCTACACATGACAATCACACAATCAAGAAAAATATGGAGCATATTATGATGAATGCTCTTAGGCTCAAAAGCTCACAAAAAGTGATTGTGTGTTAAGTTCTATGCACTTTTTCATTCAAATCAATTATAAAAATAATTCTCACAATGCAACACATAAAAACTCAATCATTTATGCAAATCTCTTATTATATTTTAACTCAATCAAGCAGTTCTCAACAATTTAAATCATGGATTCATAAGTCACAATCATAGAATAATACCCAAAAAAAATTTAATATGCATGTACAATGCCCAAAAACAGCCTATAAACACCCTGCACTTATCTCATACATTGTCCCCAATGTATTTATATAATGCATAATATATCAAATTGGAAATAAAAGATAGGAATGGTGAAACTTCTCTGAGTATGCTAGGCATAGCAAAAATGTCTAATAGCGAGGTGGATATGGTGGAGTAAAACCCATGTGCTTGAAGAAAGCCATCAAGTTTAATTCCATTTCTATTTGTCGTTGTTCAAGGCGTAGAAGTTCTTTTGGATTGAGGTTGTTGGTGAGTGCAACTTGTAACTTGTCTTCATGTTCCAATTCAAAAGTTTCCTGCGCTAAAGTGTCAATCGCATCTAGAACAAAAACTAAGGATACATCACTAGGATATCTCATGGCATCATAGATATTAAATTTTATGATCTCATTTTCAAATTCCATGCTAATGTGCCATCATGTACATCAATTTTTATTTTTGAAGTTTTAAGAAATGGTCTTCCTAACAAAATTGATATTGAGTTAGGAGAATTATTTTCTTCCATGTCAAGTACATAAAAATCTGCAGGAAATACCAATTCATTCACTTGCACTAAAACATCCTCTAAGACACCCTCAGGATACACAACCGATCTATCTGCAAGTCGTATAACAACACCCATTTCTTTTAATTTACCACATTTTAAAGATGCATAAATTGAAAGAGGCATGACATTTATAGAGGCTCCTAAATCACACACTGCCCTCTTAATTTCAACATTGCCTATCTTGCAAGGGATAGTAAACATACCTGGATCCTTGCACTTGGGAGGTAGCTTTCTTTGAAGAATAGCCGAAACATTCGCATCCACACTTATCTTTTCCATACCTTCTAACTTTTTCTTATTTGTTCACGAGGTACTTGCTTAATTGCATCGAGTAAAGGAATATTTATCTCAATTTTGCGAAATGTCTCAAATATATTTTTTTTCTCTTTTTGTTTCTAAGATTTGGCAAATCTTTCGGGAAAAGGAGATTTTGTCACCACTACTTTTTGTTTCTCATTGTTTGGTACTTGAGATTGGTCGGTTTCTTGCGATGAGGTCGCCACTTCTTTTTCAACCTTCTCTTCTAAGGCTTGCCCATGCCTTTTTGCATCATCAAATTCTTTCAATTCTTTTCCACTTCTCAAGGTCATTGCACTAGCGTTGTGCCTTGGATTGACAATTGTTTGTGATGGCAATTTACCTTGAGATTCTAATTTGCTCAATGAAGATGCCAATTGCCCTACTTGAGCCTCTAAATTTTGAATAATTGCTCTCGTTTCCTGTTAAAAAATATTTGTATTATTAGCAAGCTCTTTAACAATATCTTCAAGAGATATACATTGCTTTACGGGAGGTGATTGCTGGAAATTTCCCGATCTTTGTTGGAAATTGTGATGAGAGTTTTGGAAATTTTGATATTTTGATTAGAGTTTTGGAAATTTTGATTTCTTGATCCATAATTAAGGTTAGGATGATCCCTATATCCTGGATTGTACGTGTTTGAATAGGGATCATACTTTCTGTGTGGAAATCCTCCAACCATGTTGACTTGCTCATTAGAGTCCTCTTGAAGTGTTGGACACATGTCGGTTGGATGACTTGGATCGATACAAATTCCGCAAACTCTGGCTTTTGGTGCATTTCCTAAGGCCATTTGTTGAACAAGAGAGGTTAGTTTAGAAAATTGAGTTTCGATAGAATTGCTACTTACCTCATTCATTCTTCTTGGTATTGAGTCTTAACTGAAGCCAAATTGTTGAGAGTTGGCAGCCATGATGGAGATCAATTCCCTAGCGGCTTGAGGAGTTTTGTTCACTATAGCGCCTCCACTAGCGGCATCCATCATTTTTCTCTCCATAGGTAACAATCCCTCATAAAAGTATTGGATGAGAAGTTGTTCGGTAATTCCATATTGAGGGCAACTCGCGCACAATTTTTTGAACCATTCCCAATATTCATGGAGAGTCACCATGTCTTTTTGCTTGATTCCACATATGTCCCTCCTTATACTTGCAACTCTTGAGGTGGGAAAGAACTTGTCAAGGAATGCTCTTGCCATATCCGCCCATGTGGTGATAACCGGATGGTAAATAGAATAGCCAATCCTTAGCTCTATCGGCTAATGAAAATGGAAATGCATGCATTTTGATATGTTCTTCGGATACCCCTTGTGGTCTCATGCTCGAACACACCATATGAAATTCTTTCAAGTGTTTATTAGAATCTTCATTCTCAAGACCGCGAAAAGTAGGTAATAAATATATCAAACCTGATTTTAGCTCAAAGGCTACATCCAAATCGGGATATTGAATGCAAAGCGGTTGTTGGTCTACATTTGGTGCCGCCAATTCCCTTAGAGTTCTTCCTTGATTTTCCATGGTTTCTTCTAATTCAGAATCACTTGAAGAATCAACCAAGTCAAAATATGTTTCTAATTCTGGAGGTGTAGAAAGTGAAGAAGATTTTGAATTCTTACGACGTTCTTTAGTCTCCTTTCTTATTCCTTTTGTGGTTTTCTCAATCTCAGGATCAAATTCAAATTTTTTTGCATGAGAAGAACGAGGCATAAAAGAAATAAGTCTAATTAAGTGACACCAATCCCCGGCAACGGCGCTAAAATTTGATGGGTGTCGAATCCAACAAAAATAAGTTTCTACTCTTCAAATAAAAACAACTTGTAAATAGTGACAAGTAGGGTCGAATCCACAGAGATTAGTAAGATTTATTTCTTTAACAAAATTCAAATAAAATTAGGGGGGTTTTAAATTTGGAATTAAAACAAATTAAACTAGAAATCAATTAGAAGCAATAATAAAATTTGAGAAGATAAATCAATATGAGAAAACTCTAATCCAAAGTATAATCTCAGTTTTAATTCATTGAATTGATCGTTGATGCAAATATAATTTCCAAATCCATTAATAAATTGGTTATAGTTGTTGAGAAGCTCTAACAACCTAATTTCTCCTTAATTTTTCGTTAATTAATGGAAGCCATTTGATTAATTCTTTTATTGAATAAACACCCTAGAAAAGCTTCCAAGATTAATTTACCAATAGCAATGCAATCTAGAGAAACCCAATCCTAGCCAACAAATACATAAAATGAATTCATTTAGACTAGATCATGCATCCACATAACATGGGTATGTTATTCTTCCACTAATCATTAGAATAATTAAACAATTACGGATTTAATATTCTAATTTGGCATAGACTATCTTGATAATTGGATAATAAGCCTTTTTACATAATCAACAAAAATAGAATTCCTAATAAACATAGAAGATACATGAATATTAATAAATTTGAGAAAATAATGAAGAACAATTAAATCTCACAATCCATATAAATTCAAACCTTAATTAACCTTGAGTTGGAAAGAAAGAGTTCAGCCACACATAATTGTTATAGAGAAAATAAAGTAAAGAAGAAAGCTAAAACAATGAATGAGAGGAAGAAAAAAACTGGTTTGCTGCCCCTTCTCTATAAAACCTAAAAACTCTCTCTATCTTCTCATCTCTTTCTTTTTATAGGAAAACTTGCCTTCTAAGAAATATTAGATGATGTGTCTAAAAAAGGAATCATTCATTCCTAAAATAACCTTAAGTAGTGAGGGGTTTTTAGTAAATATATATTCCCAAAAATAAATTAAAAAGCCACAAGGTAAATAATGTCACTTTAAGCCTCTTTCCATAAATTCGGATTTCTGGAATATGCCGTGGGCACGATCTAACTGAAGAGATCTTCTATCATCTTTTCTCTCATTTATCCAAAACTCTCCAAAGCATCAATCTTTATGAAAACTCATCAAATATCATCCTTTCAGCTTCATGTTGCATTAAAACGTTTTGTTTATCATGAAAATCAATAATCACAATTAAGATCCACAATTAAGCATAAATACTCAATAATAACCAAGAAAATATGATAATTAGTATGCATAAAATGCGCACTATCAATAGAAAAAACGAAAAAGTTAAAACACTAAATTTATAATTTTTTTCATTTATTGTAATATATATATGAAACCTGGATAAAAATCTCTATATTTTTATCATTGTTAGCAATAATATAGTCATTCTTTTATTAATTATACTTAATTATTATTAAAAATACTAAAACATAATTAATAGGCCTGAATATAAAAGAAAAATTAAAGAAAAGAATTTTTTTTTAAGATATATATAAAAATACTAAGTGTTAAGACCTAGTATTTGTATATACATTATGAAACCTATTCTTTTACTTGTTGACTTTTTTTTCTACGTATAAGATTTAATATTACATTTAAATATTTTATCAAATCATCCGTACTTAACCATATACAAATTTATATATATATACCCCAAAAATAAAATGTAAATTCCAATATAGAACATAGTCAATCTTAAATGTAGAAAATATTTAAATGAGACATAAGATGCCTTGAAAGAGGAATTTAGAATCTAAGGACCAATGTAGTTTAGCAAAATATCAAGCTTTCCAAAGTGGGTTTTGACAAAATCTGCTAAAGAAGCAATGCTGTCAGGGTCTACCACATAAAGCTGATGGAAAAGCAGAAAATCATCACATTCAGACATACCAGAGTCTTTAAGCTTTTGAACAGCTTCAAGGCCGCCTCTTTTCTCATCCTTGGCTGTTAAAAACCACTACAATCCTATTAGAAGCCAACTGCTTAGAAATTTCAAACCCTATCCCCTTGTTTGTTCCTCTGACGACTGCATATCTAACCGAGAGAAAAAGCAAGTGGTTAGGATCCTAATAATAATGACATCTGCAGTACAAACCTGGAATTAAATAGAACCTCATTGTTGTAGTAGCGATGGAGGCTTGTGCCGTGTTTAAGAATGTAGCTTCTCTGAAGATACCGGAACTGGTAAACCTTAAAACATTACCTTCTCCGGCCTTCTCTTGAATTAGATTTTACCAAATCCAATCAAAATGAATCCCGCAAAAGGGACAGGAGTTGTTCAATTGAAGAACAGAAGGAACAAAACGTGGTGTTTTAGAATAATGCTAGAGACATGAGTGGTGATGGCAATGTTCGTCAGGGGTTTTGAGGTTGAGGTTTGGGAAAAGTTTTGTTAAGAGAAGAATGGAGAATAGCAGTGGAAGCGGCGATAACAAAAGAAAATGGCAAGAGGAGCTTGGCACCCCGAACTTCAAAGAAATGGAATTTAATTATCGCGTCTACAAACAATTTTCTTGTTTCAAAACCCAATATTTAGTTTATTTTACGACGCACATTCAACATCTTATAACCATTCTTCAATGATAGTTGCATCATCATTATAATATCTCTATTCCTTTTTTCTTTTTTCAAATGGCCAAACCCAGTCATGTTCCATATTAGTCTTTCTCTTTCTTTATTTTTGGCTTAATTGTAAAAGAATATTCGACCTTTCACGTTTTTTTTTTCAATTTAATCATGTATTTTTAATTATAATAATATCATACGCGATCTTATCAATTTTTTCAAATCGATACATAAATGAGATTTCTGGTGAAGTTTATTCCACGTAGCTACCGAAGCTCTGGTAAATTAAACACGTAGAAATGGTGCATTTTAAAGCCAAACCAGAAACAATGCATTTTAGACAGGAGAAACGGTGCGTTTTTTACATCCTAATCAGAAAAAAAAAAAAATGGTGGCGTATATGGTGTAAGAAAATCCTAAATCCCCAAAATTGAAATAGCCGTTATTTATTACTGAAACCATTTCTTTGAAGAGAGTGAAAGTAAAAGAGAGTGAAAGTGAAAGTGAAAGAGGAAATCATTTGTTACTGAATCCATTTGTTTGAAGAAGCGAAGACATTGTAGTGCTTTGAAGAATCAAAGTCATTATGGTCCCTTGAAGCAGCAAAGACATTGAAGAAGATCAGATATTGTGGTCCCTTGAAGTACCGACCACTGAAAAAGGACAAGTAAGTTATTATATTGTTAATGGATTTTCTAAGAAGCTTTTATATTAACGATATGAGTGTGATATATGTGGGGTAGGGGATGAATCAATTTTTTTATTGCTGTACTTTCAGGTTTGTCAAAATTTATTTGAGTCTGTCTTTCTAGGGTGCTGTAATTTTGGTATTAATTTATTTGAGTTTGTCATGGTCTGTAAGATCTTATTCATGTAATGATTTTGTTTGTCTTGTTGAAATTAACATTCATGCACTTTATGAACAGAATGTCTGATAGGTTTTCTGTGTATATAAACAATGATGGGCGTTTTACATCTGTTTATAGAAATGTGGTTTATATAGGTAGAGATATTATGTCTAAACATGAATTAGACCCAGATAGGATAGGATTTTTGGACATGCTTGATGAAGCAGAAAAACTAGGGTATTATGGGGCAAAGATTTCTTATAAGATTCCAGGATTGAGTTTGAATGATGGGTTAAGGGAAATGGTATATAGATGATGTCAATGGTGTATTACAAGTCTATGTCGAAAGAGAGAAATGTCAAATAGCATTGCCTGGTGGCATAAGTCAATCTATTCATGGAAAAGATGTTGGTGTTAGCTGTATTAGTGAAAATCTAGAAGGTGTAGATAATTTAGATGAAACTGAGGATGAAATTGAGTGTGATTAGTTGAATACTATGTTTGATATCAGTGTTAAATATAGTGAGCAATTGTAGCAGCAAGTAGAATCACAAGAGGATCCTGAATACTTACTAGTTGATGAGAGCGATACAGATGATGGACTAAATGATAATGAACTGTCAGATGATGATGAATATGTGGAAGCAAGAAAAAGTATAGTAAAGTATAAGAATTATGTGCCTGTTGATGAGGTTGTTGACATATTACCTAGCAATACTAGTTTGCAGTTGACAAGATGATCTACTGATGGCACTACTGGGGCAAAAAATGCTGGACATGAAGCATTTGACTTTGTAAGTGAATACGAAGACTCTATTAGGGATGTGAATTCAGACAGTATTGATAAGGATGGCATTGAAGAGGGTTCAAGAAAGAGGAGAAAGAGTGTTGTATATGATCCAAGATTTGATCATAAGTATTTACAGCTGGTTCTTGGATAGCGATTTGAAGATGCACATCAGTGCAAAGCTGCAGTTTATAAATGGACAATTATTAATGGTCACAATGTGCAGGTAATGAGAAGCAGCAAGTACCAACTTTAAATGAGATGTGACAAGGGATACCCATGGAGACTGTATGGAAGCATGATTAAAAGAGAGTATAAATTTGCTATTAAAACATATGTTGGTGAGCATAGGTGCCCTAGAGAGATGAAAAATAGGCAAGCTACCTATGAATGGATAACTAAGGAATATATACATAGATTCAGAAGAAATGCCAATTGGAGTGTGAACCACTTGGAGGATGACTTATTTTATAATTTTTATGTTCAAGTGTCAAGAACAAAGTGCTATAGGGCGAAACGGAAAGCACGTGCTAAGAGGGTCTATACAGGAACATTATGCTAAGTTAAGAGGCTATAAAGCTGAATTGCTAAGCGTGGATAAGGAAGGCAGATTTGATTTCTTCCTTGATGAAGACTGCACTTTTAAAGGGTTCTTTATAGGCTTTAGTTCCTTGAGGAAAGAGTTTTTGAAGTATTGCAGGCCCATCATTGGATTTGATGAGTGTTTTTTGAAAAAAAATTTAGAAGGGGCATTATTATGTACAGTTGTTAAAGATGGGAACAATCAAATAAGTCCTTTTGGACTTGATTTTTAACCATTATTTTAAAGGACCTGCAAATTACAGATGGTTTAGGCTGGACTTTTATATTAGACCAACAAAAGGTGATTTTTCTTGACTGTTTTAATTATTGTTTTGTTTATATTTGTATTTGCTGAATATTTATATTTGGTTTATGGTACATGGTCTTATTAATGCTATAAAGAACCTAATACCTTTTGCTGAACATAGGAATTGTGCTAGGCATGTTTATTATAATTGGAAAAAGGAGTTTAAGGGGAAAGTATTAAAAAACATATTTTGGAGTGCAGTTAGAAGTACTTGAAGCTGCTTATAAGGAAGCCATTGATCAAATTAAAGTAGAGAATAAAGCTGCTTATAACAACTTTTTACAGAGGGATCCATCCAAATTTTGTAAGTCATTTATCTGTGAGCTTCCTAAGTGTGATATGATTGATAGCAATGTCAGTGAAACCTTTAATGGTTACATTATAAAATTTAGGAGTATGGCCATTATAGACATGCTAGAAAAGATTAGATGTGCATTAATGGAAAGAATGCACAGTAAGTTGATGCATGCTAGTGGTTTAACTAACTCCGTCACACTTAGAATTAGAACTAAGCTTGAAGAAATTAAGTACAAAGCAGATTATGTACTTGCAAACCTGCTGTTGGTGGCAAGTTCCAAGTGAATATAGGAGAGGATCAATTTGTGGTTGATATAAATATGCATACTTGTACTTGTAGAGCATGGCAGATAATAGACATTCCTTGTATCCATGCCTGTTCTAGCATTCATTGGATGTACCAGGATAGTGCAACCTTTATGGACAAGTACTATACTGTAGAAACTTATATTGAAACCTACAAAAATGCTCTTCAGCCACTGAATGGCAAAAAAATATGGCCACAAGCTGTGCATACAAGGAATTCAAATGACTTGTACAATTTGTGGAGGAGTTAGGCATAACAAAAGGAGTTGTAAGATGAAAAATGATCCATCTTTCAAGAGGCCTCATAAACTACCAATCAAGCATGGCAGGCCACGAAAAGTAACTTTTGGACTTGGCTCTACTGCAACTTCCCCAACAACTAAGTCTGATGTCCCTAGCTTAAGTGGACCAAGTCAATTTGCTAGCACACCTTCAAGTGGACCTCAATATGGACCAAATCAATCTGCTGACACACCTTCAAGTGGACCTCAATCTGGCTTAACAACTAAAAATGGGTCTTAAAGCAAGAAAAAAGAAACTGTATTAGTCAGTTATTTGAACACTTATATTTGGTTTACATTTGAACAGTGGGAAGCCCAATTTGTATTCACTATGGTTGTACGAACAGGTTAACCAAGGTTATGGAGTAAGAATCTTTGAAGATTTTGGCAACATGTATTTGAGGGTAATATAATATCTATTTTTTTTTCTTATTATTTTAAGCCTAGTCTAATGGAACAATTGTGTTTGGTTTCTAGATGCCTGAATCAAGGAAGTGAAATTCATTTCTAGTGCAAAGGCAGCAGCTAAGGCTGCATCAGCAAAGGCAGCAGCAAGTAAGGGCAAATTAGTTCCCTCTTATGCCAGACAACAATTGCAAGTTCAGCAAATAATAGATGTGAAAGAGGAGGGGGCAGAGGTCGTGGCAGAGGAGCTAAAAATGGTGGGAGAGATGTTGCACCTGTTGTAACCCAAGAGAGTCAAGCAATTTGATTGGTTATTGCAATTGTGATTAAATGTAGAGTATGACATTTCCTTTTTTAGGCAAATATTGTGTTTGTTATCTTGTTTGCAGACTTATGCCTTTCTTTGTAGTAGTCTTTATACTATTTTTTTGTAGGCAAATATTGCCTTTATTTTCATACCTATAAACAGAATGTTCTGAAGGCAAACAATGCCTTTATTTTCATCAGAAAATACTCTTCTTAAACACTTGTATTCTCTATTTATGATTTATATTGTACCATATATGTGCAAGACATCTATCCAACTTTAAATTATATGGTCTAAGTAAAAATGCTCAATAATCATAAATTAATATTGTCATTTATTCAACATTTTAGTTCAAATTACAATACAAACATTTCAGGCAGCATCATCTGCTTTCTCAAACCAACAATTAAGCTAAACTCACAGGTATTACAATACCAATTCCAATAACCATAGTCATGAGTAGTAAAATACAAAGCCTTCTCAAACCATATCAGGACACTCTCTTGTAGCATTTTCTTCTCAGAATTAAGCTTTAAATTCATTGCTCTCATATGATAAACCATCTTCACCAAATTGGAGTTACTTAAATTGAGTTGGCTTAATTGCAAAAGAATATACTCTCCTGTAGCCTTTTCTTCTCAAAATCAAACTCTAAATTCATTGCTCTCATATGATAAAACCATCTTCACTAAATTAGAGTTACTTGAATTGAGCTCATTAATAGTTTTCTGCAGTAACTCAAACTATTCATTCTTTTCTTTACAGCTACATACTTTCTCAACCATCGTTTTCTCCATTACCATCTTCACTTTCATTACCTCTTCTAATGCGTCCCTTTCAGCCTTCAAATGATTCATCACCTCTTTCGTATAAGGAAGCCATTGGTATATCAGGGTGAAGCCATCGAACTACTGATCGAGCTCGCAATTGAAGCATTAAACGACCAAAAAGTGAATTAATTTCAATCAACCTAATACAACACCATTAGCTTCAAACTAGTACACAAATGTGAATTTGGGGGCATATGAAGCACGAGAATAAGAACAACTAGAGCTTTTTATTGGAGTATTTTAGTTATACAGATGAATTTGAGAATTAGGGTTAGAGATTGCAAAAACAAGGAGCTTCAATTTAAGATGTCAAAAACGCACCATTTCTCCTGTCCAAAACGCATCGTTTCTGATTTAACTTTAAAACGCATTGTTTTTACGTGTTTAATTTATCAGAGCTCTGATAATCACGTGGGATAAACTTCACCGAACATCTCATTTATATATTTATTTAAAAAAATTAATAAAATCGCACGTAACATTATTACAATTAAAAATATATGATTAAATTAAAAAAAGCGCCTTGTTTTTCAACTTTTTGAGGACATCTGAGGCCTATAACGTTGACCTTTTATAATTCTCATTTTGTCGTTTTCATTACAAAGTTAACTAACCAACAACGTGTCTACTTTACTAATACGAAAAATAAGGACAACTTTGACATTATAATGAATTATTACTAGCACTTCCCGTCATTTGAAAAATGTTGAGGCACTTGATTGCAATTATCCCCATAAATAGAATGACAGTGAAAAGAGATGGCTAGCGATTGTTTGATGATGCAACCACTATGGGACTCATCAGAAACAAAATTCGAGAAAAAAATTAATCGTGACTGCAGTACTACCTCCACAAAATATACATGAATTAATTAAGTTAAATGTAGATCAGAGTTCAGGCAAATGAACTACAACAGAAATGGGAGGGTTTGCTCCTGTTTTCATTATTTGCCTTTCTACTTCAAGTTGGCAAATTCTGAATTCAGGAAAACATAAAAAGAATATTATAGCTAGACGCAGAGAATCACGGTCAGTTTGCAGAAAAAAACAGCCTCATTTCTCATGAACAAGTGGGCTGTAAATCGGGAACCACATATTGCGTGTGACGTATTCCACCGTCTCCTCCTGCATCCGCGATCAAAATAAAAAATTATATTTTCTTTGAAACATGACATTATTTTCACTGAGGTCCTCTATGCAAACAGACTTGCAAATAATCAACTACGTTCTGCTTGTTTTGGAGAAAAGAAAATTCTGCTTGAAGGACAAGTAATTTCCGGGGTCATTCTCATTTTACTTATTTAGAGACGAGACGAGCACTTAGTATCAATGATCCCTAGGGCATATGCAAAGCTCTTGCCATTTTTTCCTATGAAGGAAGCTACTGCATGTTATCATTATTATGTTTTATCCCATAGTGAAGTAACATACTTTTGACATGTGCTTCAGTTCTCTGGGGCCAACATCACCATGTCCTTCTGCCAGATGTTCTGCGACAGCTGCTCGTAGAACAGCAGCACCAACCTCGGCCGTAATGTGTCGAATACTGCATTCATGCACAAATTTCATATCAATAGACATAAGGAAAAACCATAATGTATATCTGCATATAGAGAGAATCTAGGGTGGGACCCACATTTTACCTGTGTGATGTTGACAAGTTACCAACAAGCCAAGGCAAAATACACCAACCAATTACAAGTTGCAATGTCATAAAATGAGTTGCAACTTCTGTAAGCATTATCTATTGTCCTCTACCTGGCACATCTAATTTATGCCATCATGATCTGGATCCTACTGGTGCTATCAGGGCATACCCTATCTAAATCAATCATCATGAAATGGTCCAAAAGATATTAGGTGCTCAAACTCTGGTGATCTATAGCATGATGCAATTGTCTGGTACCAGTGGCAGTGGCGCTGCTGCAGGTTGAAGTGAAAGTAGCCAGTGGATCATAATTGTAACTTGCATGATGGTGGTCTTATATCACAACAAACTCAAATGCATCAAAGAACATTGTAACAGGGCCGGTGGTCTAGATGGTTGCGTCAATGGTGGTGGTGTTGTTGAAGGTGGTAGGTGATAGTAGTGACTCCAGTACCAGTTCCACGGAAAAGATTAGTGTGGTGCAGGGGGTAAAAGTGATAGTAACGTAGCATGCATTAAGATGGTGTTACTTGGTGGTACGGGGGAAAAATATATGCAGTCTTTCAAATTGAAATCTTGAGAAAAATAAGTGAAATTTTATGAGGAAAACAACATAAAACAAATTTCTTTGCCATCTAAATTTGGAAGATTAGAAACATATAATATTGAATAATACTTCAATTTTGTTTTTATATGAAAATATTTCTTAAAAATGGCCTCAGTTTCCACCATGGATAATCCCCCTGCAGAAAGATGCCAATTGAAAGCTTCATAGTCTATGCCTATTGAAATGGGAAAAAACTGGCATAAAAGCCACCCCTCCCCACCTAACCCTGATCGCTGAGTGCTGGAAATATTACCTGTTAATGGATGGATATAATATGCCTTTCTGGATTTCCTCATCCGTCATGTAAGAAGCAAGGCTGTAAGAGTAAAATCATGTCAGCGCTTCATGGCTGGGTGAAAAAAGAACTAGAGCTACATTTTCTCAAAAGAAAAAAAAACACAAATCTACTTTCTTCATCTAGAGACTATTGCAGTGCCACTTAAAAAATCTGACACTTGCAACATATTGTTTTCGAAAATCTAGGTAAGGTATCACTACATACAGGTTGGAAACGTGGTTGAGAACCAAATGCAACAAACCATCAAACTTCCCATGCATTACCAACAATTTTCTAAAAGATCAAGGTACAAATATCACAATGCTCAAGTGTAGGAAATAACATCCATAACCAATCTTTAGATGTGGTGTCAACCCAGAAATATGAGAAATGCATTACTAACATTGGATAAAAGAGAAACCACAAGGAAAAACAGAATGTTCGCACTCGAATTTCATATATTCCTCTCATTTTCTAGGCACGAAACTTATGATTCTATAAAATGATGGGACTCCAAACCACTTTCATCATGAAAAGCTTGCTTCGGTGACCCTAGTTCTAATAATAAAGCATATTTAAAACAGAGCAATGAAACCGAGGGCAAATCATTAAATGTCAATACCATTCAGCAGCTGCTTGCAACATTCCATCAGTTATAAAACGTGCGCCCGAGACCAGAGCTCCCAAACCAATCCTGATAAAATACACATAGAACGTCAGCAATTAAGCATAGTTGACAAAAGTTCATAAAAATGAATATGAAGAAAATACGAACCCAGGAAACAGGTACATGTTATTTGCTTGATTTACATGTCCTACTTTTCCATTCCCTGCAAACAAGCATAATGTTGACGTGATACAATCCAGATCATCAAGGCCAAAAATGACAAATCCAACTCAATCCTTTTAACAATAAGAGCAAATCATTAAAGAGAAAATTAGGTTGCTATGACATTGATAATGGAAAAGAAAAAAGAAATATGGGGGAATTGGCCCCTCCTTGATTGTCTGCTGCAGCCGCTGCAACTATAAAGATCTGGATAATTTTTGTCCAATGAATCTAAGTGTCAAGCTATATGAAAAGGTAAGGTCTCTATCAGTTACGGAAGGCAAAGTGTACCAAAGCTTAGACCCTTTGTAATTTTCCCAATGGTATCAAAATATTTCCAAACAAGATAGACACCAGTGAGAACATGAAATACCAAGATCAACATTTTCAAATGGGCTTCCGCTTGCAAAAACTATATTTTCCCCAGCATGTTTGAAAGCATCAGTAGCAGTACACTCAGCTGTTACAGAGAACAAAAAGAATATGTCAGAAAGAAAGAAATAGGTGCCCCGTACATCATAAAGCTTGTGGGAGTTGCCAAAACAAACCATTCATTGTGGGGTTCGACATAGCAAAAATAGCAGGTTTAATACAATCCGAGTCTCGCATGGCCTTGAGCACCTGATACATGAACCAACCAAACTTATTTAAAAAACAAATCAGGAAACATACAACTATAAAATACAAAAATGAAAATAGAAGTTAATAGATAATAGATGATACCAATCAGAAATAATTCCAACTAACGCATCTTTATTCTAATCTTAGAAACAAACTTATTAAATGTCGATTGCTAATTCATGTCTCTCTCAAAAACAAATTTATTGCACTTCTGTAGCACAAATTTTCAGGTGATTGCATCAATGCCATATAATAAAAGGAAAAGAGAAGATCTCTGAAGAGCAACGAAAAATTTACTGAAAATAAACCTGGAAAAGAAAACGTTAATAACCACATAATATTACTACAATATTAGACAAAAAGAGCTTATGAAATGGCGAAGAGCTGCAACTAGTCATGGTAGAAATGGCGAAGAGCTGCAATTAGTCATGGTAATTTACATTTTTTAACCACTTACACAGGTTTATGCTTACGGATGAAGAAATAATCATAAACCATAAATAAAGATTTTACCTCATCATTAAAGATCCCACCAACTCCAGACAAACCAAGAAGCACATGGGGCTTTAACTTTTTAACCTGCAAAAGATTTAGCTATCAGCGACCCTAACGCTTGGAAAAATAAAAACAGTATAAATAACTTTACAGATAAGAAGTACAACTCTAAAGTTAACGGGTAAGAAAACTAAATATTTCACGTTATTAAAGATCAGCCTTGTACTCATTAAGGCTGTCTAAAGTAGGCTGGGAGTTTTACCACTTCAACAAGAGTAGCTCCCTCTCTAAGCCCCTCGACATCTTTTAAGTCTTTAGCAAATGGTGCTGCTGCGGGATCAATATTTTTCCTCTCTTTTGTGATGAGACCCTTCACCAAAGCAAATAATAATAATGAGAAAATAAATATGGGAAGGAAAAAACTAAACCAAATGATACAAAAGAGGATCTCAAGCATCAAAAATATCTTTTTCTGATGAGGTAAAAAATGCCAATATAGATTTTCCCTAATATGTTTTTCATCATTCCAATCCCTTAATAAAGTACAAAAATACAATTACGATAGCAGGAGATCTAGCAAAGAATGTGATCTAGAAAGTCATCATAGCTTCAATTCATATAATCATTTATAAAAGAATCAGCCATCATAGTAGAAATTAAAGAAAACAGAAGTGGTTAATGATAAGAATGCTATAAAAAAATGACAAGTGCAGAACTTTACATCTTTATCGAGTAGGAAAAAGTTATTATTTACAGATGCTTCATTGTTTCCAGACATCCTTGAAACAGCCTGTATAGCCATATTCAGGACACCAAGCCCTGCACTGTAAGTGTTAAAATTAATGCAAAGAATTAGCACATGCAAATAAAAGAAAAAATGTTTGCAACTCTAGTACTTAAAATCATCAAAGCTCATAGTTTGAAAGTACCTCCCAGCACCCACAACAACAATCTTTTGTTTCACAAAGTCAGACAATGGTCGTCCTTGGGCTCTTACAGTTCCAAGCAGTCCCGCGAGTGCAACACCAGCAGTTCCCTATATGTAATGAAGTGAGTGCTAACTGCCATAACTGCAGCTATGAGAGTTTCTGGCCCACTGCATTACAATACATACAAAGTAGCAATACAACACAGCTATGCTTACCTGTATATCATCGTTAAACATGCAGAACCTTTTACGATATCTTTGCAGTGTTTCAAATGCCCACTTCATTTGAAAATCCTCAAACTGAAAAATATTATCAAAACCACCAAGTTATGGCAAAACTTCTCTTAATACAAACAGTGGCAATTTCTTTTTTGAATAGAATCAACCTGTACAATGGCCTTTGGCCACCGTGTGAAAACAGCTTCCATGAACTCATCAACAATTGATAGGTACTCTTCCCCTTCGAGCCTAGGTTGTCGAAGTCCTAGATCTGTCAAAGCGAAGAAATATTAAAACAATAACCTCATAACTTTTGATAAAAAGAAATTTCTGAAAGCAATTGGTGTAACCTACTTATTCTCTAACAAAATGATAAAAATTCAGAAAGGGAAAAATTATGTGTAACATTTTACTCACAAAGACGATCTTCAAGTAGCTTTTGATTGTTTGTGCCAACATCCAGCATGACTGGGAGTATCTGTTATGCATGGAAATAGCATGAAAAAGGTTAATGATAACATAATAATTAACTAAACCAAGAACATTTCAAAAAGAGAAAATACTGAGGAGTTGTATAATCTCCAAGCATGAATAGACTGCAGATTTCCAGGGACTTATGGACACTGTCAGCTCATTCAAAATGCATATTTATGTTGCAGCCACAGAAGGAAAACTAGTAAACTTCAGAAGTTTAGCTATAGCTAAGATACAGCCATAGGGAACTATCCTTATGAGGTGTCAACCATTGCCATACATTCCCTAAAGCATATTAATTTCCTTGTGACATCCAACATGTACAACTGCATTTCATACACAAGCAAAAAAAAAAATCAAAGAGAGAGACATACTCTCTGTGGATTGATGCCAGCAGCAGCAACATACATATCAAGCTTTCCAATGGGTATACCTATTCCTTGAACACCAAGGTCACCTAACCCAAGAATACGACTACCATCTGTCAGGACTATCATGTCCACCTGCATGTAAAGAAGATATTTAAACCCAAGGCATCATAAGTTAATAATAGCACCATTTCTGCAACATTATAAATAACTTTTGTTACAAAAGTATTAGCAAGGCAAAACATTCAAAAATTACTTGGAAGTGCTTGTGAGTTATGCTCACATTGGCAACTGCTTACAACCCCGCATGCATAATGTACCTAAATCTACAGTAAATTCAGGGGATAAAATACTGAACATTTTGGAACGATGAAAGATGTATATGAAGTGAAAATAGTAGATTTTAGTTATAACTTCTAATAAAACTCAAGTAATGAAAATCTAATCCCTATATTTTCCACTAAACTAGGAATTAGATTTATCAAAGTACAGCATGAGAGAAAAGCATATTGGTTACTGACCTTGAGGCTGTTCTAAGTTGCTATTCTGGAAGATGTTATATGCTAATGTAAAATGTAAACAAAAATTAAGTAACTCTGCTTCTATGATTCAAAATATCTACTAATTTTGTTCATTTTAAAATTTTCAGCTACTTCATATGCATTAAAGAGGTACAAAGTTAGTCATAGTGATATAACATGCTTATATCTTTCAATGGGGAAAGAAGTAAAAGGGCAATGATGCATTTTCTGCAGCACTCATACAAGATTCATATAGTACCTGTTCAGCAGGCCAGTTATAGATCATTGACATCATCTCTCCTTTATCCTTTGCGCTAAAATACATTCCACGTGGACGTCTAAATAGACCTGAATAATTTTGGCATACCAACCCTACTGTTGGAGTGTATATTATAGGAGCAAAGTCCTTGATATTATCAATAAGGACCTGGAGACAAAACATGCTAAATTCACTTTTAATTACAATAAATTTCACCAGTAATTTAGTATATTCAGGTTAGCGAGGAACTTACTCGATAGTATAGTGTCTCATTTCTATCATGAAGTCTATTTAAGATCCTCCATTTGGCCAATGATACAACACTATCTGGTTGTCCCTGAGTATTTTTCTCCAGCGATCGATATGACTCCACTGATACACCAAATTCAAAGCACAAAAATGTCATTTAAATACCGAATAGCCAGAAACTCACACTCATAATAGCAATAACAAAGCAGAACGTGCCAGCCATCTTAACAAGTGTTAAAAAGAAATCAAGCTAGCCCTAAGTGAAAAACATTGACAGTCATTCGCCAAATAATGAGGCATTAGTATCAAAAACATTCCATTGGGAATTGGAGCAAATATTGTGATGCTCTAACCTCCACCTGAAAGAAAAGGAGGTCAAGTGCATCCTAACCAGTAATTGCTGCCTATCACGCTATTCATACTTGTCAAGGATTTATGACATATGAAACACTTGAAACTTCAGTATCACTTCAAGCAAAGTGATATTTTGCAATATTATGTCCTTACTAAGCTTGGTCATATCCTCAGCCTATCGCAAAGAGAAAACATACTTCAATCTAAATAGTTGCTCTATAAGCCCAACAGGATGCTACAAAAACACACACACAAAAATAAAAGGAATTGCAGAGACACATTCAAGTTTGATGCATGGCCAAAAGAAAATAAATACTGTTTGAGAATAAGTAAACAACAACTTGAAGAAATTAAGAATGCAACTTACTAAAACGATCATATTGATGCTCAAATGATATAACACGAGGGGGAAGGAGGCCACGCAGCCCCAGTCGATCTCTTTCAGTCAAAGGAAACCCAGTGTCCTAAGAGAAGACAAAGCTATAAATGATCAGCATACGCATCATTTAAAAATATCTCCAAAAATCAAATAATAACAATCATTAGCTCTAAAAATCTTTCTAGTGCTCTTAGCACATCACCAATTTTTGGTAGCGAAGACGACAATGAATAAGCAACAAATGGAATGATAATGGCTAGCTAGCAATTGACCTTATTGAACCAAGGATCGTGGAGAATATCAGCGCCACGCTTATGAACAATACAAGGACCAGGTATCGCCGTCGAAAACCTCCGTGATCGGCAACGAGAAGTAGCAAATCGCGCAAGTTTCCACATTTTGTCTCCCAAGAAATCCAAGATCTAACTAAAAAGAAACTCAAAGCTCTGAAAAGAATATCCAACTTCAAATCATCATATTTGTTCTAGCTCTCTTCAATACAGAGATCAGATAGTGAACTGAAGTTATTATAAATTTGTGTAAAAAACAGTCCGCGCTTTGAGCTTATTTATAGTGAAAGGAGACTTTAATTTTTGATATTTATGTATTTTATTTAGGAGAATAACAAATTCGCGACTTTCTTGCTCTGTGGTCTTTTGTCTCTGAAAGTAGAAACAGTGGAAACTGTTGCTGCTGAGACGAGAAAGGCAGGACTGCCCGGGATTTCCGGTCAGTCAGGGATGCAGCCAAATCTATGTAACCGGATGGTCATTAGCTCAGAGTCTAAGCTGCCCGGATGAATTACGGGTAGGAAAGGGTATGTAATGGAATATATGTGAAAAGTACTGACTCGGTGAATTGCATGACTCGTGACTCTGCAAATTGGTTTTTACTAAATTGAGTTAAAGTTTTATTTTGCCCCCTGAATTTTTAAGCAAGGTGCAATCTGTTCCAATGTTAATTTTTACCAAATTTACTCAACACATTTTTTTAAAAAATATAAACACAAAAGATTTCAGTGGGCTTTTTATACTATATTGTGACTTGAAGGTAAATTGGAGTTGTATTTGTCATTGTTGAAACAGTAAAAAAGTTGTAATAAAGGATTTCTTGGTATGATTTTAATTTCAGTAATATTTGAAAAAGAAATTCATTTTTTAAGTGTTTGAGAAAAGTAAGCACAATGAAAATGAGTATATAATCTTTTTTAAGAAAAGGGACGAATTTGAATTTTAATTTTAATTTTAATTTTAATGGCTTATTGGGGGTGTCAACGTGTGGAAAGGCTGAGATTTAGTAAGAAGGTGATAGCTTGGAATACGACCGGGTTGAAAGTTCAAAGGAGAGGTTGATGATATTGTTCGAAGAATAAATATAACATAAAGTTCTCACACAGGCACAACTGGGGTAGGTTACCGTGTGGATCCCACTGAAAGACGTTTGATGGGGGTTAATTGTTCTTCGTCTCTTCCAAAACTAATGTACATAATAAAATATAACTCAGAGAATGATCATAGGCCATTGCATTATTAGATACTTACTATTCATTCCTGAACAAGCCCCGAATATGTTCCCTTTCCAGGATTCCTCCCATCTGAATTTTCCCTCTTTTACTCCGCTGCAAAAAAATTCAAATCTCCAATACTCTTACCACACAGCACGGACAAAATTGTTCTTCGGAAAGTATTGGTTCACAGAATTTTTTCTTCTTTTCCTTTTCTTTTTTTAAGAGAGAAAAGAGAACTTTAAGCAGCTGAAGAAAAAATGACTGAATTAATAAGACAATAATAAGTATACAGTTAACTAGTTACGCAATACAATTTACGAGAACCTGATACCGGCTTAATAATTCACTTAAAATTAGTGTCGGCAAAGTTCTAACTTAACCAAACGGAATGTGATTCCATTTTCCATTCAGGTGCTTTTGAAGCCAGGAACACTTTTGCCATAGTCTGCCAGACTTGAACACTTCTGTTCTGTTTTGTGCTGCTCATTTCCCATTTGCGGCAAACAGAAGCCGTTTATTAATATACTCTTTGCTTTTTCACTTTTTAATCCTCTTGCTGTTCACACATACTGACTAAAGGTGAACCGCATATATTTAATACTCTAGCCACCCTCTGCTAGTTTTAGTTCTCCTTGCTGATTCTTTTCTAGAAAAATTCAGCCACTAAAAGTTTTAAGCTACAGTAACACCATGACCAAAACAGCATCAATACTAAAACTTTGAACATACACTAGGACATTTTGTTGAGGACAGATATAAAAAGCAACTTAACAATAGTATAATAATCGAGATAACAACCCACTCCTTAAGTTCTACATTCAAATCTTATTCTGGCATTTTTGGGCCAAACTCTTGCTCAAATCTGCAATGAAAACATCCAAGAAATGTTTTGCCAAACTGCAACATATATCAAATTTATTTTCTACTGTCACTTCACTTCGTTGTAATCTTTACTCCCAAAGTTCTTGCACCAAAGCTGCGATGGAATTGGGCGAACAGGATGATGCGGCCGTTGCTACAATAAATATCAATTTAATTATGCCCCAGCATATTATTCTCACAAGTATAAATGATGCATAAACTTACAAATTAAGAAAAGTCAATTTAAATCAACTGAACTAGTCCTCCACCAATTCAGGCAAAGCTCAATCATAAGATAAAACAGCATGATTTTGTGAAGGCAATTGATTTGGGGAGAGAGAGAGAGATAGAGATAGAGAGAGCAGAGCCCAAGTACATGCAATAAGAATGAACAAAGCATATGATTCTGTTTGTGAGTAAGAAAAGGTTAAAGGATGCAAATGTCCAACTAATTACTAAACATTATCAGGCATCCCATCCAAGTTTCCAAGTCACTGATATAAAACAAAACAGAATATATCTTCTTATCCTCCATCATCACCAACTTCAGTGAAGCATAGCGAAAGGAAAGTGACTAAAAGTGGAATCCAAATCTCAATTTAACATAAAAAAGATTTGTTTACAGGGGAGAAGCTCACTAGACATTAATCTCTTGGTTCTCTCCTCATAGTAACTGCTCCAAAATGAATTTATCATCAAAATAACTTAACGCTCAATGGAAAAAAAAAAAATACAAATCTTGCTAGTAAGTGCATCAATTCAAGAGTGTGCACCTGACAAAATATACCATGAGGACCAATATTATTGAATTACTTAACCCGGCAGCAGATATCATATATGAATACTTTAGAAAATATGGGTATACATCACAAGGTCCATGCTATGCACACATGCTGTAAGAACACCCTTAACTATTGTCTGATCTTTATCAGATTGGAAAACTTCATTTTACATTTATCATGCACTATCTGAGGAGAATCCAGAAAAGAACCAATAATACCATATCATACTACAACATCAACCTAATGATCACATAGCTAATTTGCCCCCTTAAGGGAGAGCTTTAAAGGTGCACCACTTAGAGCAAAGCTAAATATAGACATTTAAAAAGTTGTCTAACATTACAGAAAAGATAAAGTCATCAACACATCAAGTGATCAATTTGTTACTCTCTCTTTCAAAGAGCAGCTCGTAGAAGGAAGGAAAAAGAACACTCATCATTTAATCACCAACATTTCATTTAGTAGTATAGATCATAGAAATAGCTTAGAAAATTGGCTATAAGTTATATTTATCTATAAGAGTAATTTACCCAACACTTTGACTGCATTGCTAATGCTACTTTGGCTTAAGCAATTGAATGGAGATCGAAATGGAATATACTATCATTACTCACCAAATAAGAATCTCCCAACCAAATAACCGAAATTAGTAAAATCATAATTTAAGTTATTCAGGCAAACAGTCAATTAATTATACTATATTTGAGCAGTGGCAAAAAAATAAAATTAACCCATTTAACGTGGTAGTCTTAACTAAAATAAGCAAAATGCGTCATATTGTTGGCCCATTATATATTGACGCATCGATCAAATCAACTCATGTGTTTCCACATCATGTGCAGTTAATCGACAATCAGTGGAGTAAAGAGAAAGAGAGGAGTACCTCGAGCTCTGCAGATTTCATGGCGATAGGGATGCAGACGAGGAAGAGGCCAGCCATGGCGATAGCAGTGTTGCGGCGCCAGTGTTTGGGTCTGCAATATGGGCCTCCAGGCATGCTCCACACCTTCGCTCTGAAATCTCCATGAGCTCCCTCAGCTCCGTGTCCATGGTCTCCTCCCATTTTCAATTTACTTTATTATTTCTTTGATCCTTCTATCTCTCTCCTTCAACTGTGCGAAATGGATCACAATCAAAATACACAATCAGAAACCCTAAATACCCTTATTAGAATAAAGCTTAAAAAGAATTGCGTAAAGGGAAACGTAGATTAGATTAAGGGTAGATAAAGAGAGAGAGAGAGAGAGAGAGGGGAGAGAATGGGCGGTAATTACCTGAGAGATGACTGAATAGAGTGACGAAATTGTATTTTCAGTTAGTGGTTCCAGCGGAGGTCTGGTAATCGTGTTCGTTGTTTGGAGAGAGTGAGTAAAGGACAGTTTTGTCTTTTCAGCTTCTCGCACGTGGCAAATGCATTCGTTTACTTCTATTTCTGGGCCTGATCCTCAAAACTTATCGGGTTTTAATAGAGAGGCTTCATTTCAGATTTAGTTAATATTGGGCTTGGTCCTGTTCAACTTCCCAATAAAATAAGGGGCCCTCATTCCTTCACATTATAAGCTGGTGTTAAATTTGCAAGCCAGGAGAAATTGATAGAAACAGAATGAAACGGAAGCCTGGTGACAACATCCAGGACCAAATTGCACAATCTACATTCCTAGAATTTTCAGTTCTCGAAACAAAGAATTATAAATATACATTATTCTTTTCATACAATTTGAAACGAGGAGAAAAAGAGTTCCACAGTGAATGGACGTACAGAACACTTTTTCTTTTTTAAACTTAATGGAAATTCGATCTCATACTAGCCTTGGCAAAAGCTCTCATACAGAATAAGAATGCAATTTTCCACAAATTTTTCATCCATTTAAGCAGTTTCTAGTGTCAATTTGACACCATGCCTGAATGGAGTAGGCGAAAAGTGCAGTTCTCGAACTATTCTTGAAATATTCATCGATATGTCAGCTGGGGATAAGACACCACGATCAACCTGCAAAATCAGTCCACTGACATAACTACCAAGAATATAGAAGAAACTAACTCTAGGAAGAAGTGCCAACAGAACTGAAAAAAGCTGCCCCTTAAAAGGGCAGTGTTTACTTTCCAAATATACTGTTGAGAAAGGAAATTAATAATTCCATGATAAGATAAATGATTGAAGGCATATGGTTAACAGAAAGTGCGGCGTCTAATATTTTGAAGGCAAGATGAAGAGAAACTATGTTTCTATCAATTTCAACCAGGCGAGCAAGTATATCCCATGGAAAAGAACACACTCCATTTATGCGGATTCACCATGCGCAGCCATATAGGTTTAATGGTCTCACAATCCCTAAGAGCATGCATATAATCAAATAGAAAGCCCCAACAGCTAATTGAGTATGTATATCATTGATTGAAATCCCCCTATCCCTCACGTTGTGGCCACTTATGCAGAGGGTAAAAAGGAGTATGATCACAACCACCGATAGAGGGTGCTTTGAGACTTCAACATCTCATAACTAGCTAAAATTTAGAACAGAAATTATAGGGACTACTCACCGATGCTGCAGATACTGACTTAATCAAGGCACTGTTGTATCCTCTAATATCTGCCACAGCCTCAGCCATTTGAACACGGGACACCCTGTCCGGTCCACCAACATTCAGAAGCAGCTGCATTTGCTTGCTTTCTAGGCAAGCATCACAAGTATCACATTGATCAGTTCAGATGTAAAGCAGGAGATATACAGGCACTGAGAGCAAGAATTAGCACACAGATAGAAAGATCTACTACTAAATTAAACTGAACGTATTCACTCCTTGTTGTATTGAGAAACTGTAAAACTGCAAACTGCAATAGCCCACAGTTGAGATAAGAAAGGGCAAATTTAACACCATTTTGGTTTTGCATTCTGCAAAACAGAGATCAAGGCTAGAAATGACTAAAAAAGGGGTGTCAAAGACGAATTTATGACGACATAATATAATAGAGGTGTTCATGAAAAACATAAAGTCTTTCTATGGACCTTTCTTTCACAAAACAGATGTCAAGCCTCAAAAGGAAGAATTTCTTCATTTTAACTAAAGATCAATGTGCAACTATTATGCGCTTAATAAAACTACAAAATGAAGGGGATTTTGCCGTTTCTTTTCAATATGGAACAGTGAATACAAGCAAGTAAATACCTGATATCCATCTATTAGTCAAAGAAAGTATAACAGCAACAACATCCTTGACATAGACGGGGCAGCGGAACTCGTCATGGAAAAACTCAATCTGTTCTCCTTTGGAGAGAACACTATCAATCCACTGCATAATTAGAGAAGAAGCATTTGTTAGAGTCAATGTAGTAATGGATTGGAAAGCAAACCATTAATTGCTGCACCTGAATTGGAAGAGATTTGGGAACGGGTGAGATAGTCTGCGGGCCAAAGATGATGCTGCTTCTCAAAATTACAAAGTTAAGGCATCTTTCAGAAATAAATTTCTCTGCTTCCAGTTTTGATTTTCCATATACGTTCACAGGAACAGCTTCGTCTTCTTCTTTGTAGAAGGATTTTACCCCTTCATAAACTAATGCGTCGAGAAGTAATTAACACACGTAGAATCAGAGCATAATTGAAGACCTAAAAGGTAATTAAGCATACACAATTAGCAGAAATAAAGTATCTTTGACTAACCTTGATCAGTAGATAGATGTATAAGAAGAGTATCTCGGCCTTCAAAGGTAGATAACCAATTGACAAGAGAGGAAGGTATATTTATAGACATAGCAGTGGCAGGATCCTTTTCACAGGCACGAGGTAAAGAAATTGCAGCACAATTTACAACAACATCAGGCTGCCATTTCAAAAAAAAAAAAAAAAAACAAAGTGAGACTAAGGAAATATTGAAGGAACGAGTTATATTAGCAGTAGGAAAGCTCACCTGCCCAAATTCATGTGTAATGGCTTGAAATCCATCTCCAGTTTGCAAATCGACGTGGAAAGAGGGGGAGTGACGAACGGCATCAAGCAAGGGCTGAGGAGGAGTGGAATTGGAATGATGAGTAAATGCAAGATCGTATGGACTGTCTTCGATCTCTGAAAGGCCTTGCAATAAGTGTTGCCCTAAGTACCCAGTTCCTCCTACTACCAACACTTTCTTCTTCGTTTCCATATCTCTCTGCTTGTTACTAGTGCAGCTTTTCTTTTCTTTTCTTTCCTTTTTTTTTTTTTTTGTGTGAAGAACTTTTGGATTTTAACAGGAAATTACGATTTAAAAAAAGAAAAAAGAAAAAAAGAAAGAATATGGACCCCAGCCAGTGTGGGCCATGCTACTCCAATCCGATATCTGTGTTTATGCACCGAACATCTGTTCAACTCCCAGAATGAAAAAGTTGAACAAGCTCAACGGCAGTTTAGACGAGAAACTACGGTCGGGATGGCTATATGGTTTTAATGAAGAAGAGAAATGGACGCACAGTCAGTTATCGTCGGAAGTTCACTTCCAGACTACCTTGGAGGGTCTCTCAAAAGGAAAATGGGGCGTTTCAGACTTTTCTCTTCCCAAAGAGACCCAACAAATCGGCCATTAGCGCGCAAGGTTACTGTTCTTCTTCCACAATCTTTTTTTCAATTAATATCCACCAAAAACCATAACATATCTGTTTGATGTTATTTTGTATTTGGTTCGTTTTTGCCTTTAGACTTTAGAGTTTCAAGAATTCTCACCTGGAAATACGTTCATTTGTGGGTGGGCTTTTTATTGTTGATACAATTGTGATAAATGTGCGACTATTCCAGATAATTTACCAGTGGAAGCAGGATCAAAGTTTTTCTTGCAAAGAAGTAGATTGTGCATCATTAGTACAAAATTTACATAGCAAAAGAACGCCTCATCTAGCTCAAGAAATTCTACTGGAGATGAAATCCCAAGGCTATGTACTCAACAACCCTACCCTTTCAGCTATTCTGCTTTGTTATGCTGACAATGGACTTCTCCCTCAAGCTCAGGCTATATGGAAGCACATGCTGAATGGTTCTTTTACGCCTAGTATACAAATAGTTTCTAGGTTGATTGATGCTTATAGTAAGAAGGGACATTTTAATGAAGTTATGAATATCCTGGACCAGTTAAGTTATAGTAATTTCAGCTTGTTACATGAGGCTTACTCTCTTGCTATCTCGTGCTTTGGAAAGGGAGGACAGCTTCAGCTGATGGAAAACGCGTTGAAGGATATGGTATTGAGGGGCTTCCCAGTAGACTATGCCACCGGGAATGCTTTTATCAGATATTACAGTATTCATGGTTCTTTGACTGACATGGAATCTGCTTATAGTCGCCTTAAAAGGTCTAGACATCTCGTAGACAGAGAAGGAATCAGAGCAGTATCACTTGCATATGTAAAGGAGAGAAAATTTTACAGGCTAGGGGAGTTCTTGAGGGATGTGGGGCTTGGTAGGAAAGATGTGGGAAATCTTATATGGAACTTTCTGTTGCTATCTTTTGCTGCCAATTTCAAAATGAAAAGTTTGCAAAGGGAATTTCTGAGAATGTTGGAAGCTGGTTTCCACCCTGATGTCACTACATTTAATATACGAGCTCTGGCTTTTTCAAGAATGTCTTTGTTATGGGATCTCCATCTTACCCTTGAGCATATGAAACATGAAAAGGTATCTCCTGATATTGTGACTTATGGTTGTATTGTTGATGCATACTTGGATAGACGACTAGGTAAAAACTTGGATTTTGCCATCAAAAAAATGAATTTGGATGGTTCTCCAGTTCTATTAACAGACCCTTTTGTGTTTGAGGTTTTGGGTAAAGGGGATTTCCATTCCAGTGCAGAGGCATTTTTAGAGTTTAAGAGGCAGAGGAAATGGACATACAGGGAACTAGTTTCGATATACCTCAGAAAACAGTATCGAAGTAACCAGATCTTTTGGAACTACTGACCTGTGATGTCATGTCAGAATAATGAAATTCCCCGACCTGTCATCAAACTGAAAGGTGCTGGGGCTTGATTCCCTAGAATGCTGCTGTTCGAATCATAGTTTTCTGTGTGAGAATATCGCCCAAGATGTGCATGGTGATGTGATGCTGTCACTCAAGCTTGATCCAATTCAAGAATGATTTTTATAATTTTTAGATGCCACGATGGATTTTCAGCTGTGAGGCTGAAAATAAAAATATAGAGGTTGAGATGGAGAAGCTGTAAATGCCATGCCATTTTTCATCATGCATAGCCGAAATTTGTTTGTAGTTAAGGTTTTTCTTTTCCTTTTCTGAACTTCTATTAACAGTTGATATAAAGGTTGGAAAGCAAATAAATGTAGTGTCAATGACTTTTCGTTTTCTGCTTGCTGAGTGCATGAAAATGAATAATGAAAATGCAAGACATTATTTATATTGTAAAAAGGGCACAGAAGGTCTTGGGGACCAGAAGGGGAGATGGTAAGACAGGAAGTGTACCAGTATAGATTACTTAAATCTCCTCATCGTGTATGTAATATATTTGAGATAGATATACATTGCTGAGCTTCTGATATAATTAGAATTTGAAATCTAACTTGCTCTTTCAGAGGTTTCTGTTTATTTCCTAGCATAATATGCTTGATGAAATTAACAGATACAGAATGTACAAAATTTTGGATGAAAAGAAAGGATATTTCCTTCTTGTGCTTGTTATATATAAAAAAAAAAAAAAGGAAGTGCATCTCGAGATACCTTGTAAAATATACAAATTGTCCGCTCACTTCCAAGACTTGGGTATTGCACAGCCATAGTAAGCAGAAGGGGCAGAGACAATGACAAAAGTGTAATATTTTGTACTATAAAGATCAACCCCTGGAAGCCGGAGATACAACAGGAAATGAAAAGTGAACAAGAAGATTAGATGGAAAAGACTGAAATAAGACCAAACTTCACAAAAATCAGTCTGGCCTTGCATTAAGATTTTTAAAACAAATAAGGGATCGAAACTAACTTTATACAAACAAATGAAAACCAATCACTTGGTGGAATTCTCTACAACATCAAAAGTTTAAGAAGAATATTGCAGAAATCCAGTATTAAAATCTGCTTCCACCAAGAAGAAAAGAAAAAAGAAAAGAAAAAAAAACCAATTACCAACTGAGGTTTCAAATATGCTGGGTAGAAAAACGTCCCACTTGGATCCTATACAATACGAAGCAACCCTGCATAGCATTAGCTGCTTACCACGATTTGGGTTCTGCGGGATTGTTCTTCAGCTAACCAGAAAAGCTCCTGCCTTACAGATTGGAGCCTCGAAAGACCTTATTTTTCAAGTTAGTTCTGACTGCTTTCTGGGTCAGTTTGGGACTTCTCAATGAGCAGCTCAATTTTCTGCTCATGAAGAAAATAAAGGCACATTAAATATCCTTAAAAAAAGAACGCATACAAAAAACTCTCAACAAGAAACCAAAGTGAAAAAGGGCACGCTTTCTGTTATGGAGAAGTTACTGTTATCCAATCACATATGTACTGTGAAAGAGTGTGGATAATAATATCAAAAATTGAAAGTGTTAAAAAATAAGGTTTGCCACCACATTAAATGAAACTGTTGCTGCTAGCTTCAGGAGGGAACATATGAAAATATTTTTCAGACTGAAATAATCTCCGAACTAATTTATTTCCATGCAGTTCCACTACATTCCATAAAAATGCAACATTCCACACCTTAACTGATTTACTGACTTCTTCAAGCTTATTTAGCAGCACTTCACCAGGGATTGCACTTCTAGGCTCCAATGATGCATAGCGTGGAGAATTCATCACCTGCATGACGTAGATATACTAATAAAGGTAATAGCTAAGTATCCATTCTACTTAAAAGAGCAGTAGAGATAGAATAGAACTAGCCATCTCTATGAACTCCATTGTGTTCTAAACTTCCTATTATGTATCCCGAGCCTTTAGGAAGTGGCACATTCAATTAGATTCTCAGAAAACTTGGAAAGGAGAAGGATGCTTCCTATAATTCTAAAGTATATTCTCCAAGTACTAAAAGAGGCTCAGCATGTAATGAGGTATGGTTTTGGTAGCAAAAGAAAGCTGCCGACAATGAGTGCCACTCCAAAGTATAAGTAGAAACTAGGGACATTCAGATAAGCATGTAAAGTAGAGTACAAAAGGAAAATGACTAAACTCGCAGTTAAGGCAGGCTTGCTATTAACACACTATGAAGCAAAAGCTCACTCATGCCACATAAGTGATATTGAAGTCACCAAAATAATAATATTCAAAGGGTCTATAAATCTCTATTAGATTGTAAAGGTGGACCAAGGAGCATTACCAATTCCTGCATTTGGATCAAACACAACTTTCAGAGAATATGGAAAAAAGAATCTCACATGCCTTCCAGGTTTTGGATGGTGATTTAAAAGCAGCTGGTCCCTCACCCAATGATCCCATTCTAGACATACTGTCTCCTTCCCCTGTGAGAGCAGCAGGTCTCCAACCTCTTCCATCATCCCGTATATTCTTTGCAGCTTCTGTTATTATGACCTGTAAGAAATTCTAAACTCATCTAGTGTAGCTAATATTTACTGTTCATTTTTGTTTGATAATAACGGCACAATCAGATAATTTCAAGGATCAACTTTGCGTTACCTTTCTCAGAAATGAAGGGCTAACAACACCTTGAACTTGCAGTTCATCAACAGGTGCAGCTTTTCCATGTGCTATACTTTCAACTCTAAATGTATGGATTCCATAAATAGACTGTAGCCAGCCTACAAATATCAACAGCATTTAAATATCTCCCTAGTAAACATAAAAAGAATCTGTTTCCACACAAAGGTTATTAAATAAACAGTTGCATTAGTTTAGCTCGATTAAGTAGCTTACCATATCCATCACATTAAAAAAAAGATATACAATTTACTGTTACACGATAAGCCAAATAGAGTTTCGACTCTAACTGCCCAAAATTTTATTAGAAGAAAATCAATATCAACCAATAATTGATCCATAGTTTAGGAATTCTTAGCTGTATAACACATAGGATGGCTAACAGAAAAGAGGGCAGTACAAAATCACTTCTTCTTCCTTTGGGCCATTTGCATGGACAACAAGTAATGGAAGAGAAACATGTACATAGATATAACCAATATAATTTATCTGGTAAATAGAATTATAAAAGAAAAATAACCAATGGGAAGAGGCAATAGAAAGACCAAGTTGCATCTTACCTTGTTCAATGATGATATCAATCACAAAGGAAAGAGGAACACGCTTGTCAATTACCGTGACTCCCCAAAAGGGTATGAATGAAGGCCTTGAAACCTTGACACAAGGAAAAAATGATAACTATAGTTGCATCTAGTTCACTATGAACGACAAGAGGAACGAATTCAATATGCCAACCCCAAAGAGAGAGAGCACCACAACAAGACATAAATATGTACCTTATACACAATTTCGTTGGGCGTAACATAGAGTTTGCGTGATGAAATCTCCTGTCTAAACACGTATCTTCTGATGGGCAAATATAGCAACATAAGAATACCTACTCCCCAAGCTAAAACCAGCAACAATGATATAGAAACCCATATAACGGTATCATACTTCAAGGTACTTTTCCCAAGCTCCTCAAAGGAGGCCGTGTACAGTATCTGTTCAGACTCCACTTCATCGTCGTCGTCGTCGTCGTCCAACGCGGCTTCAGGATCGGAAAGTAAGTGATCCTTCGATGATCCAATCTCTGACAGACCCTCTGTGTATCCCGTCAACATTCTCCAGGTTCAGAACTGAAACTCAATGCATAAAACATAAATGCTGAATCTGTGTTCTAAAAGATATACAAAGTTCATAAGGATACATGAATTGTTTCTTGACAACAAAACATTGCCATTTATTTGCTTCTCCGTTCAAATTCCCAAACATGTTAATATTCACTGATTGAAATGGATCAAAAGCAGGATATGGATATGATATAAACGCACTGAAACCTGATTCTTGAAGCATCCTCAAAAAATATGCGTCTAATGCTAAAAGAATATATATCTATATATATATAGATTTTTCACAAAATAATCAGCAATAAAAGAATCAGACTACCAGACCAAACATGCAATTTTACTTCACAAGCTTAAAGTACTAAACTTTATCAAGAAAACTCATCCGTAAACAATCAACTAGTCTTTAGAAAGATTTTAGTAAAAAAAAAGAAAAGAAATGAATAAAACAGACTGTCAAACCAAAAAACAGAGTGTGAATTAAAGCTTCATTACCTAATTAATTAACGTTATAAATCTTCGAGATATCAATTGGGGATTTAAGGTAAGTAAAATTAAGGAAGTTGATGTTAGGGTTCTGATGTTAAATTTAGGGTTGTATTCTATCTACCAGTCCATGCTCTAGTACAGTGTTGGCAACACATAAAATCCAAAGGGAGGAGAAAATAGTGAGTTATCTGGAGAGGTCGATCGTATAGTACGCAAACCTCCAGCACCAATGATGAGCGCATGAGAATGACCGATCGGCAATAATATTCTAATCCAGCGGCAGAGAGGCCCTGCCTACGGTAGACAAGGCTGTTCAAAGTTATTTCCCTTTCTTTAAGTTAAATCAATAACTTAAATGGAGAAATGGACTAAAATACACGGGCTTAATTATTTTTTGGGAGAAGTTACAAACTTGCCCCTGACATTTGTCCGGTAGAGCAAATACGTTCTTTTAACTAATTTTTGAAACATTCAACTTGGAAAAAGTATTTCATTGAAATAGATAGTATTTTTAATTTTATTTAAGAATTTAAAATTTATATATTTTATATATAATGAAAGTAAATTTAGTATTCTATATAATTAAATTTACGTGCAATTAGTTATAACTAAACTAAATTGTAATGAAATAGATAATATTTTTTAAATAAATTTCATATTAGCAAATTAATACATTATATAAAATTAAAGATCATTTTTATTTTTTTATATTTTTTTAAATAAAATAAATGATTTTATATATTTAAACCAAACATTATAGATTTTACGCATATCAATAATAATTTATCTCAGAATTTTACCAAAAGAAATATTTTTTAATTATGTATATACAAATTTTTCTAAGACTCTCCACAACGTGAAGATTAGAATTCTTTGATTGATTCCATGCTTTATGGTTCCAGTTCAAGACTGATCCCCTTTGGATTTTTGAGATTCAATTGCTCAGGTTAATACAACATTGTCTCTTTTTTCTTTCTTACTCATTCGTTTTTTTGTTATAATCATATAGATTTGCTTCCTTCTTTTATTGCTTTTACTTTTCTGTTTTAATCCTATTGGATGAAATTTAAATTCCATCAAAATCAACAGGAACGAAAATTAGTCACTTGGATATTGATGATTTAAGAATTAAAAAATCTAAAAAATTATATTTTTATTAATATTATGTGTCACTATTGTCTTTTGTTTAACGTAAATATATTTTAGTATCTGCTTTAGAAGATTATGTTAATTATAGTGTTTTGAGCTTCTCTCGTGGATAAGAATTGAAAAATATAATAGTAACATTATAAATTAGATAAACTTGTAATCTTTATAAAATATCAATTCCACACACGTAGTGTCGAATTTTAAAGTTTATTCTATTTCTATTTTTTTTATATATTAAGAAACAAACAAGCAAATATACATCAACCAAAGAAGAAATTTACCTTTAGATGGGTCTTCTATTTTTCCATATTATTATTTTAAGCATCGTTTTTATTAGTTTATCGATATATTTTATAATATATAAATATTTTTTAATTTTATCTTTCTAAATAAATAAATTTTTAATAAATTCAACCAAAAATAATATGTAAGCCATTCTAGTGTCAAGTGAACAATGGGGGCGAAATAACCCTTAATTGGAATGAGAGATAAATAATGAAAAAATAGTGAAACGAGAGAAAAATATAAAATTAGAAGAAGCGTGAAAAAGAAAAGTTTATATTCTTCATTCGATTTTTTTCTTATTTAATTAATTAGTTTAATATTAAAATATAATTTTCAATCAACAATTGCTTTAAACTAGTCGTGTAATATCCGGAATTTTTATATATTTAATAATGAGTTTTTATTTTAAATTAATTTAATTTAATTTTTACTTGGTCTAGTTGGAATAATTTAAATGCAAGTTTTGAATTTTAATATTAGACTAATAAAGGAGTCATTCTTTCTATATCCTATTAGTTTGAATTTTTAAGAAATTAATTAAGTAAATTATTTGAGAAATAATTATATTTTGGTTATTCAAATTTTCCCCAAATGCATATTTATATAAATAAAATTATATATTGAAAAATTGTGGGAAAATTGTAAAGGGTGTTTTTAATACTAAATTGAAAATTTATTTTTGGATGAGGATTAAAAGTGTAATTTCATTAATATGGGGTTTTAATAGAAATTTGGATGTTTGGTATTTTTGTAAATAAATGTGTCGGCATGGGTATTTATGTAATTATGTATTTTCAATAATTCTAATTTGGTCCAAATTAATTAGCTAGGGGCTTAATTGTAAGAAAGGAAAGTTTTGGGGCCTAAAGTCGATATGAAGAAGAAGAAAAGAGAAGAGAGTGTTGAGGAGAGAGAAGAAAAAAAAATCGAGAGAGAGAAGTAGGTGGCTTGCTGCCTCCCGTGGCAGTCGGAGAAAAGCCCGTCGAGGCATCTGTGGCCGCCCAGTCAACAATGACATGAGTTAGCGAGAAAAAAAAAGAAGGCGGCGACTTTGAAGGCCGTTCGGTCGTTTTCGGTACGATCTTGGTGGCGATCGGCTCCCGCCGAAGAGAGCTTCCTTTTGGCGGCCGGTTTTAGTGGCCGGGAGGAGAGTTCCGTGAAGTAGGTGGCATTCGCATTTCGGCTTTTTCCGGCAAGCTTGAGGATGGACGATCGGAGGGCGTATCCACTTGGCATCGGTTTTGTGGCGATCGGACTCCGTTTGCGAATCTACGGCCGAGATTGTTCGCAAATTTCTCGGGATGATCGGGGGTCAGATCGAAAAATCGGAAGCGGGGATCATCATCACGCGTCATTTCGAGTCTGATGGTGAGTTCGGATCGTCGATCGGACTCCGGCGGCTAGAGGCGAGCGTCTCGGTAATTTTCTCTGGCTCATTAGTTTTTGGAAATTCTTTGATTTAGTTTGTGCTTATTGTTTTGTGTTGAGTATTTGATATTTGTAAGTCAAAAATAATTATTTGTCGGTTTGCCTGCCTCGTGTTTTGTGCTGTGTGGCGGAGTCGGGAAAAATAATGAAGTCTGGGGACCCGACTCCCGTTGTTTGAATTGTTGGATATTTGAAGTGTTTTTCTGGCAGGTCATGGACCCGTTTTTACAGGAGATAAATGTCCGTGTTGTAGGGATGATCGATTATTTCAGCGTTTTGATAAATTGTTTTTCGTGATTAGAGATCTGTCTGTTCAGCTCGCTCCAACCGAGGCACCGGAGCAGAGTTAGGAGGTCACCAAACCAATGAGTTAAAGTCATATATCGCTTATGCACGTGTCATGCATAAAATTTGATTTGCTACTATGATTGTTCATTTGCAATTCCAATTATTCATTTAATTATTATTATATGCATGATACTTTTTAATTACTATTTAAATATGTTCTTCCTTTATCACCAATTTTAATATTACATGATGACTCGGAATGGGACGATAGTAGAACATAGGAGTTGCATGAGGGTTCCAGTATAAATCTGAGAGAGATAGAGAAATGATAAATAGGTAAAATTTTAAGAAAGAAAGATTAGGACTACCTTACAGTCGAGCATCTTTGGGCTTAGTTGAGTGTAGTTCTTGGGAGTAAAGGTCCCTGGTTGAGCTTTGCTCTCTGGGCGCCAGTCTTATTGGATAAGAGAGCCGAAAGGCCAAGGCTGAGAGTTAAGTGACCAGACTGGAAGTAAGGTCCCTGGTCGAGCTCTGCTCTCTGGGCGCCAGTCTTATTGGATAAGAGAGCCGAAAGGCCAAGGCTGAGAGTTAAGTGACCAGACTGGAAGTAAGGTCCCTGGTCGAGCTTTGCTCTCTGAGCGCTAGTCTTATTGGATAAGAGAGTCGAAAGGCCAAGGCTGAAAGTTAAGTCACCAGACTGGAAGTAAGGTCCTTGGTCGAGCTTTGCTCTCTGGGCGCCAGTTCGGTTGGAATGAGAGATTGAGATGTTAGAGTTGAGGTTAGTCAAGATGTAAGTATTGAATTAAATCGAGATGTTAGAGTTGGGATTAGGGTTCTAATGAAGTACTCTGTCCCGTTGCATGTGGAATTATTTTTGTATAAGCATGGCATGACACGTATGGTTTGCATGATTTATTAATTATTTTAAAATTAAATAATGTGATATTGAGATGTTTGAAACTGTTTTAGATATATGATTTTAACTCACTCTTGAGACTGACAATCTCCATTTACTGTTTTTCAGATTCGTGATTGTTAGTCTTCCCGCGACTCTTACTCAGTAACCCGACTTCTTCATCATCGGGTGGTGTTTGATTTGGTATGTCAAATTGTAAAAATCTTAGATTCTCTGCAGTAGTAATAGTAGAGGTATCAGTGGTAACTTTCTGTAGTTTCGAGTATCGCCTAATTCTTCTGGCAGACCGATTCAATTGTGTAAGATTTAATGTTAAGATAATTTGTGGCTTACATAATATTAATTTGATATGAGATTTAATTGAGTTAGTGAGAGTCAGGCTTACTACGAGATTCGTTAGCCTTACGCCTACCCATTCCCTAGTGCCGGTCACGGGCCCACAGGTGGGGTCATGGCAAGTCGTTTACCCGTACGTTGCACGACCGTAATTATTATTTTGATTATAAAATCAAATTGATAAATATAATATAATAAAATTTATAATATTTAATATTGCTTTGTAAAATTTTAAAAAATAATAACAAACTAACTACTTTTATATATTTTATTTTTTTTAAATTGTAAAATTTTATTAATATAATAATATAAAAATTATTTATTAATTAATTTAATATTATAAATTAATATATCAATATAATTAATATTATTATTTTTTAAAACTAAAAAATTATTATATAATTAAATATTTAACTTGTTATTAAATATAATATTAAAAATATAATTTAAAATGTTGTTTTCTATATTATAATTATTATCTAATTACAAAACTAATTTATTAGTTAATATACTATTTTAAAATAGATTTAATATTATTATATAGTTAGAAAACTATTATTAGTTAATAAAATATTAGAATATAAATAATGTGCTATTATTTTTTATAATAGAATTAGTATCGTTATCCCGATTAAGAAGTTAATTATTAGTTAATATAATATTAAAATATAATTAATATCTATCTCTTAGGATTGTAATTAGAAATATAATTTATTAATCTATAAATTAATAAAAAAATTATAAAATTATATATAAATTTAAATTTTATGTGTCAAAAATAATATATATATATATATATATATTAAAATAAAAATTATATATTATTTATTAACGGTGTTATATCCCACGTTTCAGGAGGGGTCAAAATAACAATAAAAACATATATTTTTTTATAATTCTAAAAATTAGTTGAGGCCGGGCAAATATTAGGAGTAAAAATTGTAACTTCTCCCTATTTTCTTTTAATCGGAAAAATAATGCGCGGAAACTCGGACTTACGTACATCAAGACTGATCACAAGAATGATAGAATGGGCAACACTTGTAACTGCCCTGTATTGGGGGAAGTAGAGAAGCCAGCTGGAGAAAGCAAATAAAATAAATAAAATAAAAACGACATCGTTCAACTGTTGCAAAGCTAGGACAGAGGATATTCCCTCCACCTTTCGTTGCCTAAGCTGAAGGCAACTACTTGACCAAATCCAATATCAAGCATTTCATAACTTTCACGCCACCAGGAATCTTTTCCTTTTTCTTGAAAGTTGTCTACAACAGAGGATCATCATTACTCAGACAAATTACAGGTATTTTCTGTTCGAGTCGTTTACTTCGATCTGTTTCTTCTGCTATTCCGTGTTTATAATTTGCACGATTTTTAATTTCTTGTGGATTTCTCAGTTCTTAGAATCGGCGTAGCTGGTTTTTTTGAAATTCATGGAAATATTATAGTTGTTTTGTTCTACGCATCATTTATTGTATATTCACTCGGTTATAGATGGTAATCTTCTTGCTTGAAATGATGTAAGATTTCCACGTCTTTATGGATGGATCAATGTGTTATAAGTCTATAAATGTTGCACTTTAGGTCTTTCTTTTCTTGCGAATTCTAGTTGCAATTCTGTGTACTAATATTTAAGATGCCTCTTTATGGCCAAAGCCGTTATTTTGTTTAAGTATTCATTTCTTTCTTGCCAAATAATTACTTAAGTCTATATGCATGAGATATATAGGCAGTTATACTGTAGTTTAACAGTTGTTAGCTACACCGAATTCGTTCATTGCTAGCTGGAATTGTGCACCTAGCTTTAGAGCAGCCGTCCTTTCATTTATTGCTTTAGAATTGTAGAGGTGTGTTAGTGTTAGTTGAAACTGCTACATACTATATATCTTACTTTTATTTTTCTATTAGTGCAGTTAAAACATAATAAGTTCTAGAACTTGTGAACCCCTACTTCTCCAATTCCGGTGGTTTTTACTTGAATTCTCTAAGGGGTTGTCCGTGCCTAGCACTTAAGACCTGATGACTGAATGGATCAAAAACAGCAGCATATTGCAATATTTACCACTGCAAGCCTTCCGTGGTTGACTGGAACTGCTGTCAACCCTTTGTTCCGTGCTGCATATCTTGCAAAGGACGGAGACAGAAAGGTCACTTTAGTGATTCCGTGGTTGTCTTTGAAACATCAAAAGTTAGTATATCCGAAAAACATTACATTCAGTTTGCCGTCAGAGCAAGAAGCATATGTCCGTAGGTGGCTTGAGGACCGAATTGCATTTCTATGTGACTTCAAATTATGCTTTTATCCTGGGAAGGTAATCATACGCAATTATATCAGTTGAACAAGTAGTGATAATTTTGTTTATATTTCTTGACATCAATTCATGGCACAGTTTGCTAAAGATAAAGGAAGCATTCTTCCTGTAGGAGATATCTCTGATTTCATCTCTGATGAAGTGGCCGATGTTGCCATACTTGAAGAGCCTGAACATCTAACATGGTTCCATCATGGGAAGAGATGGAAAACTAAATTCCGCCTTGTGATAGGAATTGTGCACACCAATTATTTGGAATATGTGAAGAGAGAGAAGAATGGACGATTGAAAGCATTACTTCTTAAATATGTTAACAGCTGGGTAGTCAGCATATACTGCCACAAGGTATGTTGCTTCATATGATTATACATTTCGTCAAACCATTTAAGATTCAGATGGATATAATTAGTGTCATTCAAGTATCTAACTTGCTAGTTTAGGTCTGTCAATTTACTGGGGAATTTATTTCATAAGAAAGCAAATTAGGGAATTTTACATAAATGACCTTTCTTGTACATGCAGCAGGCTCTTTTATCTATCATAGATAGATGGCAACTGATATATTAGAGGTTTGTTGAGGTAGAGACTTGGGAATTTAATGAACAAATCTCAAGGTCAACCCACTTAGATGGTGGACAAGGTTTATAGAAATAGATAGGAGTTTAATGCGACATAACATGGAAAAATTTAATAAGACATCAAGAAAAGAAAGCATCATCTGGTTGGTCAGGTTGTTTATGACATGCTCATCATTCAGCTTCATGAGATTTTCAGATAGTTGAAATTTCTTATTTTTGCTTGCTGACCAGATTACTCTGATGTAAATCCAGGTAATTAGATTATCTGCTGCCACCCAGGATTATACTAAATCCATCATTTGCAATGTTCATGGAGTGAATCCCAAGTTTCTTGAGATTGGAAAGAAAAAGTTAGAGCAACAGAAAAATGGGGACCAGCCCTTCACAAAAGGTGCTTACTACATTGGAAAAATGGTGTGGAGCAAAGGTTACAAGGAGCTTCTTAAACTTCTTGATGATCACCAAAAGGAGTTGACTGGGCTTGAAGTTGATTTATATGGCAGTGGAGAAGACTCTGATCAAGTTCAGGAAGCTGCTAAAAAGTTGGAACTGGTAGTTAGAGTAAACCCTGGGCGTGACCACGCTGATCCTGTATTCCATGAGTAAGCATCCTGCTGTATGTGCTTCCTTCTTGGTATAAATTTATTTATTAACTCTAAAATTTTTACCCAGATATCCGGCTCATAATGCATTTTAAAAACAAAGCAACCCGGCTAAGTGAAAGCCTTAATTCGAAGTAGTTGGGAGTTGATATGTAGATCCATTTCCTCCATTCCATTATAAACATGATGAAGAATCTGATTGTAACTGGTTGTGTTAAGAAACAACTCTATGAATATGGTTTATGCAACCAAACCAAGTACAGGTTTTAACTGATTCTGGCATATTCAGCGAATTTTCTATTTTTTGCTCCAATTCTTTTGTCCTTTATTTAACCTCCAACTGGTATCTGTTGTCTAATTTTCATTTTTTTGTTCTTGTCCCAGCTATAAAGTGTTCCTGAATCCAAGCACCACAGATGTGGTATGCACGACCACTGCTGAAGCATTAGCAATGGGAAAAATCGTTGTATGTGCCAACCACCCCTCGAATGACTTCTTCAAGCAGTTCTCAAATTGCCAAACTTATGATAACCGCAAGGGCTTTGTTGAGGCCGTGTGTAAGGCTTTAGCTGAACAGCCTGCTGAGCTGACTGATGAAGAAAGGTATGCACTGTCATGGGAGGCTGCCACAGAAAGGTTTCTGAAAGTTGCTGAGTTGAACCTACCATCTGCATGGAAAGTGGAAAGAGTTCCATCAAAGAACTTTGCTTCCACATCTTTGAATCTAAGACAGAACATAGAGGATGCATCAGCATATGTTCATCATGTGGTTTCTGGGTTTGAAGTGTCAAGAAGAGCTTTTGGTGCAATTCCAGGGAGTTTGCAACCAGATGAGCAGCAATGCAAAGAGCTTGGGCTGGCTATTTCCGCAGGGGAAGGAGGATCAAGACATTGATATAATAATCTTGTGGCTGACTAATGTATTAACAAAGGGCAAAGAGGTACATATAAATGTACTGTGATTGTTTCCCCATTATTGCTGCAGCTTAAACATGGATAATGTATATGGAATATGTTTCTACTGCCTAGAGTTGCTCGAGCTGCCATAAAAATCCATATTCGTACAGTAACTGTTTTATGTTGATCATTTTATATGCTTCTCTGATGTATCTTTGCTTGTTTACCCAATAGTCATTCTTCCATGCTTGCTATGAGTATTAATGTAGCAAGGGATGTGTTCAGTTAACTGCATAGGGATGCCAGATTGCGGGATTGCAGCATATGGAATCCTAACAGACGGTTGTCATGCCAGTGGCGAGGTCCTTTCAAAGGGAATGGATATCAAGGAATCTGGTAACCTGCTGCTAATTTTGATTCGTTAGCAGATATTGATGAGAAGAAGTTCCACTAGTGTGTCAAGAAATGTTACTAGAGATTAATAAAATTTTCAAATGGAGCACTAATTTGTTATTTTGTTTATAATATCAACGTGTTATAATGGAAATTTCCGTTAAAGCTAGCCAATTCATATAGGCAATGGTGTAAAATGTAAATGAGAAGTAACCACGTCCAAAAGTCTAAAAGTGAGTCAATATATATATAATATCATTTTCAGAAAAAAGAAATCATATATATATGAAAGAGAGTTGGAATTTCCAAAATAAGAGTATAGATTTGACTTTGCAAATGATAATGTCAATGTCATCGCTAAGCATTTTCTTCCCATACACCGTAGCTCTCCTCCGTATGAACTCTTCCAACTCTCTGCAACAATATTAATATTAATGGAAATATTGCACAAGAAAAGGCACAGTTTTAAAAACAACAGTTGTCGCAGATACCAAACTATATTATAATCTGAAACTATCTGAATGTTAAATCCAATCCTATCAACTAGACAGTCGACAATAAAAAAGTGTGCAGCTTTTATAAAAATACCTCCGGAGTAAAAGCAAGGCCAATTTTTATCTCTCCGCAGAATTCCTGGTCCTTCACAACATTGTAGGCGAGGCTACCCTCCGTGAACACTGGCTCTAAAGGAATTCTACACCAACAGTTCTGATTCAGAGATTTCTTACATACTTCCTATGGTTATTTTTCAATGAAATTCTTTATCAATTTATCTGTGATGAAATTTAGAACTCACATTGCTTCTCCAACAAAATCATCATTTGTGAATCTATCACCGTCCATTATCTTGAGAATGAGTTCAGAGGCACCTTCAGAAATTGTGAAAACAAAGGTTTCATTCCATTCTGGTTCGGATCCTTTGCCTGCAGGATAATTACATCTTATGTAAACACAGCGTCGCCTTTTGCAGAATTCAGAACGAACGAATGTAATCATGTAGAAGACTGAGTAGAAAAAACAAAAGCTGGCCCTGATGGAACCACCAAAAGAAGAATAGACAAACAAATGAACCTGAAGCAACACTGCTTTTCTGCTCCTGACTCCGGCAAATCAGTCTAACGTAAGGATCCATCTTGGCTGCTCATATACATATACGACACACAATGTAACTGCATGTATATAATTCAATATCATGACAATAAGACAGCAATCTTAAATAGGATAGAGATAGAAAATTACTGATGAAATCGGTGTCTGGAAGAGCTTTGGCTGCGACAAGAAGAACTTCGAGCGTTCCTTGGGGCATTTTTAATTGCGAATCAGACAAATGGTTTGGAAATCTCTGATGATTGAATTGGAAAAAACACGAGAAGTCAGTTCCTTATAATTATAAATGTACCATTACCACCACTTTATTTTAGTTGCCAGTTTGATTTCGGGTTATCGGTTTACCACTCTGATCTGTCTTCAGCTCAATTCAACATCAATCTTTTCTCAAAATATATGTTTGTTTGGCTGTATAATTCTTTTAATTTCATCTTATGTGGTATTCAGTTTTGTATTTCTTCTATAATTACTATTAATATCACTACGGTAATACTATCTCAATTAAAAATTAATCAAATCTGTTGTTTATATTATTTGTTTGAACTTAGTTCTTCAATTTATAATGGTTTTGCAATTAAATAAATAAATATTTATATGGATTAAATAAAAGAACATCTATATTATTTATGTATAGCCGGTAGTTGGGGTGTACTAATAAGATGATAAATTCCAATTGTATGAAAGATTATAAATTAAAATTTTTAATTTTTTATAAACAAGAGGTTACATTTTATAAGAGCCTTTGTTGAAAAGAAGAAAAAAGACACTTATAAATATATGAAGCGAAGCGTTGGTCACTCACTTCATTTCTTCGTTATTTTAATTGTTTAGCTTTCATTAGTTTTTATTTTGATAATTTAAATTAAATTATATGAATTTTTAATATTTTAATAATATAAATACTTTTAAAATATTTAAATTTTACTAGAGATTAGAGTGATTAAAAAATATTATTTCATTATTTTTGTATATATTTAAAAATTAAATAAAAGGATTTAGTATAATAAATAAATTCTAAAAGTGAATTTATATATTACATTAGAAATTAGTGAGCAGACAATATAAAATTAAATCTTATTAATAGTTATTTAATTAAAAATATAGTAAATAAATTTTATAAAATTATAAAATAAAAAGATAAAAGGTTACCATATTTAAATATTAGGAATATAAAAAATTTAGATATATAATAATTGCCTTTTATAAAAGTAGCTAGTGAGTGGATAAAAAAATTGAAAGAGATTGTGATAACCACTAGGAAACAGCCACGTAAGACGCGGTCAACTACCAAACGACAAGGGTGATTCCCAAGAGATTGGCCAAACTGATAATAGTCAAAATCAAAATAATACAGACATGGCGAGAACCCCCGCTGCCGCGGCCCCCAATACTTCTTCAGAAAAGACATCATCAGCTTCAACAACAACTATAATTCATAAGAACCTGCCTCCAGAATCTGCCAACATCGTCGTAGAGTTTTTCTCTGACACGGCGACTCCCGACACTTCTCTAAATTACAATTGCAACGACTTCTATTCTCATCTCATTTGCGATGTCCTCAAAGCCGACCTTGTCCAACATGGCCGTATATCCTGCACCGTTACAGTCCAACCTTCTGTCACTGTAATCTCTTTCTCTCTAACTAAACTAGAAGATAACTGTTTCTTTGTTTTGAATTGGTTGTTATTTGTTCATGGAATTGTAGAATGATTACAATGGACTACATGGTGGGGCCATTGCATCAATAGCTGAGAGGTTAGCCATTGCTTGTGCTAGAACTGTCGTGGCCCTCGATAAACAACTCTTTCTTGGTGAATTGAGCATGTCTTACCTCTCTGTCGCTGCACAGAATGTGAGTGTCTCTTTTGGTTTTCTTTTTTAACAACTGTCTTTGAAAAATCATATATATTTTCTTTACATATTGGGAGAGCTGTGATCTATGTGTTTGCCTTATCAGGAAGTTTTGGCAGTTGATGGTTCTGTAGTGAGGAGCGGAAGAAATTTGACTGTAGTTGCCATTGAGTTTAGAATCAAGAAGACCCAAAAGCCGGTCTACCTGGCTCGTGCTACCTTATATCACATGCCGGCTTCCAAGCTATGAATTTTCCTGTGCTTTTGGCCTATCATCTTGGTTTTACGTACTACATCTCTTGCTTGCCTATTAGACATGTATCAATGGTTTCGTTAGTTGCCATATTCGGGTATCTTGTGTAATTCTGATTATTTAATGTCTTATGTGCATTTGCTAGCGTGTCTATCATGTGTGGCTGGCTCTGTCTTTGGCTGCAAATTGCAATGCAATGATATTGGATGTTTTTCAAACTGCTCATTCATGGTGTTTAAAGAGGGTTTCTTAATTCTTTTCTTTTTCCCCTTTACTAGAGCGTTAGATGTTGAAATTGGAAATATTTTCTGCTGCATTTCCACTTGTGAACTGATATTGTTCGTAGACACATACAAGATCCGTTCCGACTATGATTAGAAGCTAAAGCCAAAAAATACCAACTTCCATCTTAACCACTAAGCCAACTGATGAACCTAATAGTTAGTATTTTCTACAAGGAAAAAGAAAGGAGAAGGCTAAATTCTGCCTCTAGAATGCACGCGGTCACTATAGCAATGAGACTTCTTAGGTCCACTTCATAGCTGAACACCTATTATTGTGGGAATCTAGTTTTTCTGTTTTGCTGCAAGTGCAGGCGATTTTTTTTTGTCAAGAGTCTGCAGGAAAGGGATCACAGCATTCCGTCTCTATCTGAATATTTGAAAAACAGCCCCATGGATTATTGCTTTGGTTCCAACTTGATGCTGTGTGGATCACTCTCTAAACTTGGGATTTCATCATAATAGCCTGACTGATCAATTTGCGCGACAGATTTCTTATTCCTGTAGTTTTTCTGTAAAGCCTGCTTGGAACCATCTTCATGCAGGAGATTTAAAGGTATTCTGATATGGGCTAGTTTGAGGTACTCCTTTATCGTTAGACACAACTTCAGCCGCTGGATTAATTAGCAATGCGAAAAAATATTGTTAACTAAAGATAGGATTTAACAGAGAGGTTGTCAAGTTTCTGCAAGCTGTTTGCCAATGAGAGCTCTAATCATTTGCTTTCCTGTTGCAATTTCTCAGCAGTCGTATGGCAGAAGGTATTGAGAGTTTGTAAAGCCAATACTAGCTGTTATAGTTGGTGTAGAAGTGAGTTAATTTTGAATACTCATATAGTTATTTCTCGTTGATTTTAATTTTAATTTATTTTAAACTATATTTGAGGCATATATAGTTAAGTAAATATAATTCGTTAAATATAACTACTAATTTAAATTTGCAAGACAATCAAAGATTTTAGTAAATAGACAATTTAAAGAATGTAATCAAAAGAAATGAAGTAATTATATCGTAATTCTTTTAAAAAAAATTAGGACAGCGAAGTTATGAATTGGTAGTGTGTGAAATTTTCCACCTCAAAATTGAAAAAATTAAATAAATTAAAAAGAAGAGTTGGAATGATAGATAGCCCTTTGTTAATGGGCTTGGCCTACCCGTGCGTGAACCATTGACAAAGTTCAGTTAGAATTTCTTCCAACAGATTCCAGTGGTCAAGATTCAAGAGAACATATGGCGAAAAGCTTCGTCACCGTCACTTCTCCGTCAGAAGATTCACCATCGTCGTCTTCTTCCCTAACGGTCTCCAAAGGCGTTGTTGATAAAATTCACGGCTTTTTCACTGACGTAGGAGTCACTTCCTGTATCCCAAAAAACAAGCAATCAGAGGATTTCTATTCCAATATATTGAGTAATCTTCTCAAGGCGGATCACGTCCAGAGCGGCCGAATTTCGTGCAGTTTCTCTGTTTTACCCTTTGTTGCAGTAATTCTTTCACTCTTCTCTTAGTTTAATACCTTGTTTGGTTAAAAACAAAATTACATGGAATTTGGAACGAATGCTTTGAATTTGACATGAAAGCTTTTGGTGAAATGTAGGATCTAAATTTAAATGCATCAATGTAAATTTGGTAAAAATATAACATATAATTAATCGTTTGTTATGTGATAATGTGGTGAAGAATTATTTTGGTGGACTGCATGGAGGGGCTCTTGCGGCTATAGCTGAGAGAGTGGCAATAGCTTGTGCCAGAACTGTTGTAGCTGAGGATAAGGAAATATTTCTCGGCGAATTGAGTCTCTCTTATCTCTCTGCTGCCCCAAAAAATGTGAGCTTCCTTTTTTGTTTTGTGTTATTGTTTAAGCCTCAGTAATGACTGCTTAAAGAGATTGCCAATTTTTTTTTATATGCATGTGCTCTGTAATGGAATTGATCAATTGACTGATTGATTCTTTATTAAATTGTGTTTTTTCAGGAGGAGTTGGTGGTTGATTCATCAGTACTGAGGAGTGGGAAAAATTTGACTGTAGTTGCAATGGAGTTTAAAATCAAGAAAACTGGGAAGTTAGCCTTCACAGCTCGTGCTACATTCTATAACATGCCTGTCGCCAAGTTATGAAGTTCTCTTGGTTTGTGATTATATCCTATGCCTTGCCTGTAGCCTCCTATGCGGAAACTCTTTTCATTTGTTTGATTAAGGATATAATCCTTGTTGCTGCATTCTGATAGCTTGGTGATTCTCAGTGCTTGCATGATAGTTGGGAATAGGGTAAGTAACACATGTATACCAAAAAAGTGAAAGAAATAAAATCACCCATTTCCAGAATGAAACGAGCATGGCCTTAAATAAGTAATGACCTTTAATTCTTTTGCATTGACACCACTAGTTCATGGTGCTAAAGATAAATTTTCTTACTTGAAGGACAGAGGTTTGAATTGGGTTATAATCTATGCCAAATCAAGAAAGTTTGATGCTGTCTTTGTCACTGAACAACTGACTTTTCATATATATAAGTTGGCACTCCCTGATGTTTTTGCAACTGAATAAGTCGCTGGTTCAAGGAACAAAAAGGATGTTTCTTGATGTAGGAAGTGATAATGGTTGTCAAGCCCTTATCGTTGCGTGGTAAATGTTTCCACTACAAAGTTAAAGGGGTATTCTATGGTGACTGTAAATAACCGTTATTGGACGTGGAAGTGCAAAATCCCATACTATGGTGTGTGATAGAAACAAAATGAAAATAAGTATGTAAAACAAACAAAATCACCGTAAACAGTACCAAAGTTAAATACCTGCATTTGTTGCTTTATAGTTTTCTGTGAGGCTGTGAAACTAGGTACCAGTTTGTCTAAGCAGTCGTAGAGCAGATTATAACAGTCCTTTGTTTAAAACTTTGATAAGCACAAAGTGTCTTTATTAGTGAGGACTGAAGAGGGCTAAGCTGTATCTATAAAAAACTTTTGGGATGAAAAGACTTCAAGGTGAAGGAGAATTATGGATAAAAAAAATAAATAAATAAGAGAAACTTGAACAGAAAGGGTCACTAGAGAGTAGAGTTGAATTTGATATGCAAACACTTTTCATTCTCTTCAATACTATGCTCCCGTGACATTGCTGTTTGTTCGTTTTGTTTTTCTTGCGTAATTGCCCTTTGTACATGCAGGTCCAGGCATGGAGAAAACAGTTATCATTACTGCCTTGCGTTCAATTCCAGATTTTAAGACAACCGAGATATAGTTTACTCCACCAAATAGGCTGGCAAAAAGTTAATTCTTCTTGTATAGACGTTCACCCTTCTAGCAAAGCTTTTGCTTTAAAGAACAAGCCGATTCAATAACGTATATAAGTTTTCATAGTGAATTGTCTACTTTAATTCAAGTATTCCCACTGTTTGATCTCTGAATATCTACTATATGTCTCCAAAGATTTGAACAAAGATCCAACTGTAGTTACTAATTTTAAAAGAAAATATTAAAAAATCGAATCTGCTTGCTGAGGAAGAAATTGGATCAAATGGGCTTGCTCTTAGAACGCAGGAATAGATATTCAGACATAACTAAAATGGGCTTAATCCATCCAGCTGTAATAAATAATAAATTGGTCTGGCTTCCAAAGAAGATTTGGAGCAGACTGTTTGTGGGTTCAAATGGAGAAGAATTCTGTTTCAACCACAGCTAGTATAGCAGGAGAAGCACAATCTTCTTCAGAAGTAACCGTCGCCAAATCCTTGCCTGCAGAGTATGTGCGTGAGATTGAAAGTTTTTTCATTCGGAAAGGAAGCTCAGCCCATCTCCCTGAAAACCATAAATCAAAGGATTTCTATTCTCATCTCTTTCGGCATCTCCTCAGAGCTAATTATGTCCAGCGTGGCCGTGTCTCCTGCTTGTTCTCCGTCCTATCTGCTTTCGCTGTAATCATTTCCTCTTTCTTTTCTTCTTTTCTAACTATTACTTTCAACGGACATGCGTCCTTTCGTTTGCTAAGGCTTTGATTTCCGTTGCTGGGTTTTTCTAGAATATTTTCAATGGATTACATGGAGGGGTAATTGGAGGCATAGCAGAGAGAGTGGCAATTGCTTGTGCTAGAACCATTGTATCTGAGGACAAAGAGCTTTTTCTTGGCGAATTGAGTATGTCTTATCTTTCTGCGGCTCCATTGAACGTGAGTCTCTCTTTCTCTCTCTCTCTCTCTCTCTCTCTCTCTCTCTCTTTTAATTTGTCAGTCCCATTTCTTTATTCTAAAACAGAAGAAAATGGGGGACTTTCAATTTTGTGTATATGTGTTTGCAAATTTGCAAATCAGATAAGCATAGTGGTTATTTGTAGTGTAGGAGATAGATAGGCAAGACAGAGCTATGCTGTAGCACTGTTTTGACTTGCTTGTGCATTGAGATATACTTCTGCGGCTCTTACACTATTAACTAATTCTTCTCAGGAGGAGTGTGTAGTTGATGGGTCCACTGTAAGGAGCGGAAGAAATTTAACTGTAGTTGCAATGGAATTCAGAATCAAAAAGACAGGGAAGTTGGTTTACACTGCTCGTGCTACCTTGTACCATATGCCCATTGCCAAGCTATGAAATATCCATGGTTTTGACAATGTATGAGCTCATCTCATTAATTCCATGAGAATGCAATGAGAATTTCTTTTGTTCATTAACCTTGTCGATCCTTGCTCATAATTGAAGTTAATTTTTCGTATGCATTTGAGCTCTCTACTTAAGCATGTGGTTTAAACTTGAAAACATAATCAGGTAAGAGGTTTCTCAAAGTGTTAATTGATGCTTTATATGCATCCCCTGTTCCTTAGAACTGGTATTTTCACTGGACAATGCAACTTATGCTTTAATGGGTCCTGGATAAGGTATGGAATAAACTGATTCCTGCTGTCTTTTCTTTTTTCCAGACTTTGAGAAGTGGAGGAAATTATCACTCAACCAGACAATTCAGCAGAGCTGTGAAGTTCATTGAGAGGAGTAGCTGATGAAAAATGTCAAGAAAAACTTACTGATCATTCTTGGTCGTATAATGGCTGTAATTAATTACCACAAAGATGCGTGTGCTGTTAACATCCATTATTAATGCTTTCTTTAAATGGGTGTTAAGGCCTCAACCATAAATGGCTGTTAAGCGTTTTGCACATCGCTGCAGTTTCTAGCGGAGCCCAAGTTTACATAGGAACCTAATCCTTTCTTTCCTTGTAACGCAGAGGACAAACATGAGTAACTATTGTTATTATTAATTATTATTCCTGCTTCAATAGTAAAATGGTAATTTCTTCTTCTTCTTTTTTTCTTGAGCCGAGAACACAATGCAAAGAATTTTAGGTCGAAGGGGTTCAATTGTTACTATTATTAATGCACTCCCACTTGAAATTTGAATTCAAAACGCACAATCGACAGACCTAATTTCAGGTTTCATCCAATTTATAACGGGGGTTTAATAATTACGTGAAGTGGAACGCCTTGTCTCGTCTTGCCACTATGAATTGACTCCATTAGTTAACATTTTATGATTGCAGCTGATGGCGAAACCTTCCAAGACCTGCACTTCACTGACATTGTCCTCTTCTGCATCAGCAACATCACTCTCCAAAGACTTGCCTCCTCAGTATGTGGCGGCCACCCGTGATTTCCTCATAGACACAGGGATTTACTCCTCCCTTTCCGACAAGTACAGTTCCAAGGATTCGTATTCTCATCTCATTCGCCATCTTCTCAGTACTGATATCGTCCAACGTGGCCACGTCTCCTGCGTCTTCACCGTCTTGCCATTCATCATTGTAGTATTTTCCACTCTTATTTTCCATTTAGAAATTATTTTATATGTTAAGGTCTTGTTTGTTTGTTATCCAATTTATAGAACATTTTTAACGGATTATTTGGAGGAGCAATTGGAGGTATAGCAGAGCGAGTTGCAATTGCCTGTGCTAGAACTGTCGTGGGCCAAGAAAAGGAACTCTTTCTTGGTGAATTGAGCATTTCGTATCTCTCTGCCGCACGCCAAAACGTCAGTTTTTCTCTACTGTTCCTTTATTAAGTTTTTCTTTTTTTCTTTTTGAAAGAAAAGAAAAGAAAGAAAATTTGCGGTAATCGAGGATTGTAAAGTGGTTAATGTATCTTATCAGGACGTGGTGGTGGTGGATGGGTCTGTAGTGAGGAGTGGAAGAAACTTAAGTGCAGTTGTGATTGAGTTCAGAATCAAGAAAAGCTTGAAGCTGCTCTACACTGCTGATGTCACCCTCTATCACTTGCCCATTGCCAAGTTATGAAATTCCTCAGTTTTTATAGAACTCTCTATTCCGTCTCTGAATATATCCACGGGCTTCCGTGCATCAAATTTATCAGCTGTCCTTCTGCTTCCTGTGCTTAGTTGTTTACGCGCTGTGTTTTTGTAAAACTTGGTTCATGATTATGAAGAGGATATCCTTTGAAAAATTAAAAAAGGAAATAAGGTTGATATTACTTCAATCTTTTGGGCTGAATTTGCCCTTTGGTTAATGTGTTGCCCGCCGAGGCGTGGAGAAAAGGGGAACCCTTACTCAGATTTGAATTTCAGGAGTCTCAAGCAAATATGTGCAAAATCGCTAATGTTCCTCGATTCCTACAATTCAATATTCAAGCATTTTAAAATCGAAATGGTTTTATCAGTCAGCACTTTTAAACACAACATTGACTTACATTCAAATAGTATGATTTTAACCGAGATAACATTTGAATAGCCCTTTGATTCAAGTGAAGAAGGAAGATCTATTTTCCAACTGCAGTAATCTCTGTCAGGCAAAAATGGCAGAACATTGAAGCAGGATCTAAATAACTAATGTGCAATTGGAGCCACTCCATGCTGGTTCCGGCCCTCATTAGAGAAGTAGTGTCTCTCACTGTTACCTTTTGCCATTTACCAAGGACCTTTCAGCAACTCGCAAGACTAATTACTCTGCAAAATAAAATTAGAAGGAGAGCCCACTTCAAGAAAGATCATATTATCACCTGTCCTTATGTTTCCGTAAAATGATTTCATGTCACAACTACTGTGCCATTTCATTATGTATACCGACCGCATAAGAGATCTCACGGAAATATGGCATTGACAAAAGCCTCAGCGTCAAAGGGTTGGAGGTCTTCAACACCTTCTCCAACACCCACAAACTTTACAGGAATGCCAAGCTCATCTACAACACTGACCTGCAATAGCAAATTAATCTCAATTGCAAATTATGAAACAATAAAAACATCAATGAAACAGGTACATACCACACAGCCACCTCTAGCAGAACCATCAAGTTTTGTCAAAATCAAACCAGTTATTCCAACCACCTATGAGGAAAGTTGCAAGTTGTTAGATGCAGGATAGCAGAAGGAACAATAGCACCAAAGCCAAGCTGAGCAAGGCGAAATTACATTGATGAGGCAGGATATAAGAAAATAACTATGGCATGCTTTTGTCCAGCACATGTATATTCACAACTCTTGCGGACTTATATTAAAACAATTAAAACTTGGAAAAATTAATAGTTGTTCATACCGAAACTTAACAGCAAGCTATCTTTCTTTTATAGAAAAGCAAGAATAGAGATATTACTTCATTGAATTCTCTTGCTTGAGGAAGCATATTCAAACCAGTGTTGCCATCTAGCACCAAAAGGATCTCCTGCAAACAGCGCAAAATGGCATTACACATTTATACAAAAATGTTTATAGTCCAAATCAAATACTTGAAAAAACTGAAAATATTCAACTTGATTATATGTAATCTCCTGATCAACTATAGAATCATATTTCCGGTCTAAGGCCTTAAGAGTAGTGATAGAACTATAATAACCCGACAGCAAAAGATTCATAAGAAGATCAAGATTACACCTAAAACCTTAAGTATATCAGCAACTTCTAATTCACCTGTAAAAGATGCTAGCCAATTAATACAGAATGAAAATAACAAAATTGGAAAATAGAATGCTGCATTTTTCTCAAAACCTATTGAAATGGATAGGAAATGGTTAAATGCTTCAAAGATTATAAAGATGCTATGCATTTCAAATAGTTGAGCTTACATTAGGAGCACCAGGAACAACTTTGCCTATAGCTTTCTTACATGCTATCAACTCTTCCATAAGGCTGTAGTTAGTATGAAGACCTGAAAAGATATGTAATAACTTCTGTTATAATATAACTGGCCAGAAACTACAAAAAATAGTAACGACCAGGATTCAAAGCTCTATATACTTACGTCCAGATGTGTCACACAGAACAACATCAAAGCCTTGTTCTTTCCCTCTTTTTATAGCCTGTGAAAGAACTATTCAGAAAGCACTTTAAAATGATATGTTAGTAGTTACACAAAGTCAATTAAACTGTGACAGATGATAAAAGCTAAAAGCACAGCTACTTTAGTCATCTACCTGATGATGCCTTGGCCTTCTCCTTTTCAGCAACAACAATCTCGCATCCGGTCCTTTCAGCCCATATCTCCAACTGATCACTGGCAGCTGCCCTAAATGTATCACCCGCGGCCATCAATATCTGGCACAATATCAAAACCATCAAATGAAATTCATCATTATATTCATAGAAGTCAAATTCAACAGTCAAAAATTGTTAAAATCATAGCATCTTTTATTCAACACTAATATAACATGATCAATCCAGTTCCTGTTGTACACATTTCAAGAAAAAAGTGAGAAACATTATACCTTTGCCCCCTCATTCTTCAATCTATAGGCCAGCTTTCCTGTAAAAGCAGGTAACTTCATATTTCTTTCTTCTTGCCAGTGGAAAAACATAGGTACACTGTTGCTTAAACGAAAGATAATTCTCAAGAACATGCGTATTACTTACCTAGAGATGTTGTTTTCCCACCTCCGTTCACACCAACTATCATAATAACAGCTGGCTTCCTGAAATCATCATCGCAATAACAACTCCAATTTAATGATCAACATTGGTAAAGGAGATTTAAATAAAACAGAAATAATTAAATACCCAGAACCTGAATCCAAGCTGAAGATCAGTCTTATTCCCTTTATTAATTAACAATTGAAGCACACTCTTCTTCAAAGCATCCTACAAACAGTTAACACCAAAAAAAAGTATCTCGTATTTGACTAAAATATCCTTAGCTAACTATCGTGTCATTAATAAAATACCTTAATTTCGCTGCCTGATTTAAGCTTTCCAGATAGTATGTCCTTCCGCAAGCTCTCCACTATATTAATAGTGATTCTTGGTCCAAAATCAGACACCAACAAAATCTACACGCCATGAATCACGCAAAATTTTATTACATTTTTAGTAATGTGCATCTTTTATCTTTTAGTAAAAAAAGAAAAAAGTGAAACCTCTTCGAGTTCGTCTAGGATTTTGTCGGTGTCGGAAAGGTTCCAGTAAAGGAGAAGTTCATCAAACGCGGCGAGGTTGTCTCTGGTTTTTGAGAATCCTGAGAAGATTTTCTCCACGTCACTCTTCGCTTTCTCTTTTATCAGTCTTCCTAGTTTAGTAAAGAACCCGCTCTGACTGGCCTGACATTTGAACCGACCGGTTTTCTTTGGATTGAACCCGGTTCTAGGCAACTTTACGAATAGGTGCGGAGTTGAAGGTTTGGAGAGAAGTGAGAGCTGAGTTGGAGTCGCCATTTCTCCTCCAGTTCCTAGGACGAAGACAGAGATACTTGTCCTACTAAATTGTGGATAAATTTCCTTTCCACGATGTCGTTTCTATTTAAATGGGCTGGGCTCCGATTTCTTCCAAGCAAAAGCCCACTGTTTTCGCTCATCCTCATCCCATTAGCATTACGCACAATAATTGAAAGCTCTGTCTGGATATATATGATATTTTGTGATTCTATTAAATAAGTTAAATATACTTTAGTTGATGTTTATAAATTTATGTAAATACAGAAATAGATATCATCTATAATAATATAAATATTAAATTAATATATAATCTATTATTTATTTTATTTCTAAAATAAATTAAAATGTAAAAGATGATCCTTTTAGTTTATATTCTTTTAGCCAATATTTGTCAGAGTTGTACACATTTAAAGAAAGAAAGAAAAAATCAAAATTTATTTATTTATTTATTCTGAAATTATTATAATTAATTAGTTTTAAAGAAATTGATTTTACAAATAATATAGTTTATAACTTTTTAAATATATAAAGCCTTAATAAACTGAAATGTTTTTCAAACATCTCTTTTTCAAAAACTATTCCAATGAAGCTTCAATGATTCTACTTGTAAAAACTCTGAAGGGAAGTTAGTGGAGGGGAAATCACACAGGAAGGTAATTTAAGCTGTCAAAGAAGCCGTTTTCTTAGACCAAACAAATTGTCATCTGGATTTCATGAAAACCCTTTCAGATTCCATGAAACCGACATCATTTTTAACTTAATGATTTTTGTCTCAGTAAGCTGCAGATGCTTTGGCCTTATCGGTTGCTCTTCAGCTTGCTGTGGATAATGTTTGTTTATTCTGCTCAGTTTCTTTGATTCTTAATTGATATTTTATAAGCCCAACCAAGGGAGAGACTCCTTTATTCTATTTGATGTCTCCTTTGTTGTAAAGACAAGAGAATCAATGCTGCCCTTTTTTCTGGGAGTTCCCTTTTGCTTGGGTTTCCTTTCCTCTGTATGACCCAGAAACTTTCTTCTACTTGTTTCTTTGATTAATATATTTCTCTTTTATCCACAAAGAATGATTTGTGTAATTCTTCAAGAATAACAGTGGCAATCATTTTTTATATTAAGATATAAATATAAACCCTCTTTTTATTTCTTTTCTTTTTGCCAAACTAAACCTCCACTTTTAATTCACATAAGAGATTGGATTGTAAATCCAATGAAGTTTTAAAATTTAAAATTTTAGGTGAAGTCTTAAATCTTGAAATTAAATATTTAATGTGAATTAATAAATTTAATATTTAGTCTCCGTACTGAAAATAATATTAAATTCTAAAAATAATGTAACTTCTTATAACAATACTATAGGAATAAAAGGAATAGTGAAGCGTCGTTAATTTATGTTGTCGTTAATCATCGGAAAGGGAAGCCATCCGACACGTTGTTTGTGATTGGCAGTGGTTATTATATAGATTGTTAAACCGTGAATTGGATTGCTAGAAAAGGATATCGTGGGCTTGTATTCCCCGTTATCCTGGAAAGGTTACTATACTTTCATTTCATGCCAAAGTGATAAACACGTGAAGACTTCATTCATATGCAAAACACGTGAGATTTCAGGGGCAATACATTTTACAGTGGAAGAAAATTCTTTAACAGGTCAACCCAACCCGACGAGTCCACTCTGCTTCCAGTTCTGGTATATTGCGTTTGTCTTGCCAAGTATCTTGTGCTGGCTTTTAAACTTTTACTCAAACACGTGTTGGAACTTTCCTCTTCAGTTTTCTTTTTCCAACATTATTTTCCTCTTTTAAATTTACACTTTAATTTTTTGTTCAAAATTATACTAATCTTAGATTTCAACGCTTACTGAAATATAAATAGAATATAGATTAATATATTATGCATCAAAATTTCATCAATTTTGTACTTATCCATTTTAGATACGAATATATATATATATATTTCAAACAGTATGATTTTTAAAAAATAATATTGACTTTTTCTTTTTTGCTCTTATCGTGTGACCTTCACTTTAAAATCTTATTTGGTATTTGAAAAGAAAATCCAATTCCAAGTTGTTCAAGAATAGTGTTTCTTGGCCTTTTGCCTTACAATTACTAAAGCTAGTTAGATGTGTAAAAACACATAATTTACAATTTCTGATTATATTTATATAGAGAAAAAAATAAAAATAAAAAAGTAGGTTAGATTCTTAGACTGGATACATAGAAAGGGGAAAGAGACACTAATAAGTACTAAAAAATATTTTCTATAAGAATTGACTTGATCTTCTTACAAAAAATTTTAAATAATTTATTTTATAGAAAGTAAAATTTTTGAAAAATCAAATTTTTAAGAAAATATATTTTAAAGAATGGGCATTGAGAAAAAATAAATATAAGTTAATCCCCCATATTTAAGAAAAGAAGAAGAAGAAGGAATTTAAATCCTGTGGCTGTGAATCGTGAGGAAGGGATCATATTTCCTCTTGAGATTTCAAAATTCAAATAATTTGTGTCAATTAAATTTGCAACCCGCACCCTCGCCAAAATTGAAATTGTCTAGTCCAGCTCTAAAACACATAATGGTCCAATCAACTAACCCCAACCACTCGGTCAACATATTCGTCATTTTTACAAAGAATGGCTATTGGCCCGTTTCACAAAGCCATAAACCTTCGCGTTCCGCGAAGTAAACCCGAACCCGTAACGAACCTGACTTCTTATTGAAACATCCGCTGTCTTTCTCTCTCCCTTCTCCCCCACTTCGTCTATGCATCAATCGCGCCACATATATAACCATATTGGTGCCCCCTAATTTTTACACAAATCAAATTCTTTCAGTTTCCCGGTACAACAAATATTCTCACCTGCAAATTATTCTTGAATCTTGATCATTATATATGGGTTCTACTGGTACATTCCGCAGTCTTGAAATCGATGTCTTGTCTGCAGAAAAGCTACGGTTAGATGGAAAATCAGTGAAAAAGGACACGTTCGTGGTGGTTAGAGTTGATCCTGTGAATTACAAATCAACAAAGGCTGATCATCAAGGAGGAAGCAATCCTTCCTGGAATGAGAAACTAGAGATAGACATGTCAATGCACGTTCACTTTATTACCCTAGAAGTACAATGCAAGGTTGGGTCAGGGAATAGAGTCATCGGCATTGCTAGCATTCCTGTTTCTGATTTTATGGGTGGTTATGCACCAGAAAATTATTTGCACTTCCTGAGTTATCGGTTGAGGGATTTGAGGGGTGAAAAGAACGGTATCATTAATGTTTCCGTAAAAGTTAAGGGGGCAGCGCATATTGTAATTCCAGCTGGGAGAAAGGATTTACCGGCTGGATATACATCGTCGCCTTCGTCTTCAGGGTTTGGATTGTCACAACCAACTTGGGGAGTGCCTGCGCGTCAGAATAATTTTTACGACGGAGGAGTTGTGACTGGTGTTCCTGTTCCTGTTCCTGTTTGGTGTGCATCTCGTGCTTAATTTTTTTTTTTTTTCTATTTTTTGTCATATTCTAGTATATTTGACTGCTAACTCTGACTGCTGATTTCTTCTCACCTGGGAACCGCAATTTGGTTCTTAGATTGATTGTGTTGAACGCGTAGTAAATATAATATTCAAAACCAATATGTTAATAATTTCATATTTTTCTCTTAATTATTTTCTTTGATGTTACCTTTGTTTTTTATGCCTTCAATTTTAATTTTAATGTTCATTTAATTACCTACCTCAAGAACAGTGCAATAACCACGTAACAAACTCTACAGGAGACAGAAAGAAAGCCAGCAATTCCGAATCAAGTAAACAATGAGAAGGTGTGAGATTTCAGTACCATTCGAGTACAGCTCCCAAACAAAACAATAAAACGACGTAAAGTTTGGAAATTTATTGCGGAAAGTAAGATTGAGTTCCGTTGAATGTACAACACTTACAGATGATTGCTACTATATTTTAGATAGATTCTGACTGCTCCTGCCAAATATTTAATTTAAGCCTGAGAATCTTTGGATTACTCCAAGAGAGCCAAGATTAAAGATTTAAAGAATTAAACGGGTGTTCTTAAAAGGACACTGTAAGAATTATGGATGAAGATTGCTGAGATCAAATAATCCTAGAGATTATACAACAGTCATTGAGGTGTTAAGGAATAGTCATAAGCATTAGTAAAAATGAGAAGATTAATCATTCCTCAAGATTTAAGAACATCATTATTCTGTAGCTCTTGTTTCTATTCCAGATGAAACCTAATTTCAAGTTTGCCTATTGTACCTGCGTGAATATGAACGAATCTAAATACTTTAATTAGTATTAAAAACCACATACACAGTATTTCTCAAGAACAAAGTTTAAAAAGAAAAAAGAAAAGTTAAAAGAAGTAGAAAGATGTTTGATCTTAATATGTATCCATTGACAGCAGGAAAAAAGGGGTTCATGTTTGGCCGTTCATATGTAGATTGAAAGGAGGCGCCGCCAAAGACCGGAAAATAGTACCACCAATAAAAACACCATAGGATTTGACTTTATCTGATTTTCCTTTTTTAAGTTTCTAATAGTAACGCAAAAAGGCAAACTTCAGTTATAAGCAGTAAGCAGGTCAAAGCGTTCTTATTCTAAATTTAACTTTTATTGATTTTGACTCTGATTAATTCTAACCGGTAACCTCCAATATCATTCCATCAAAGCACAGGCCGCCGGTTTATAATTTAAAAATAAACAAAGACGGTCTCCTTAATCCATATTTATTTACTGTCAATTCAACAAAAGGATTCCAACAAACACGACAACAGAAACACCTTATCACTTTCTTCCTCGCTCCTTACTCTTATTATGTCTTCCATTTTTCGTCTACAAATTCTACTACTCTTCTTCTTAGTTCCCTTTTTTCATATATAAGCCGCCCGACACATAATCAGTATATTATCATTAGAAAAATAAAAAGGACAAAACCCTACTTTTTCTTAATTGTCTCTCCCAATTTCCAACAGGCGCAAACCACGTATCGTGCGTACTCTCTATAGGCTTATGATCGTGTGAAGCCAGTCTTACACAACTACTTGGAAAACCCATCAAGAACGACAAGTATGTCGCCGATAGATTTGTCATCGAAACCATAACCGTTCTTCCAAAGAAATTACATTCAGAATACCTTTGCATTGCATGTATAAAGGCACTGCAAAATGGGGCGCAGGATAGAATAACTGCTACAGAGAACTCCAGGGAGAGATATTAGTAGAGGATACTTAACGGGTAATTACTTTCATTTGTTGAGTTGTAAAGGTTGTGAGAGGTGAGAGAAATAAGTAAAATTAATATATTAATAAACATAAGTCAAATCTAATTGGAGAAACCAAATTTAAAAAAAAATTAAATTTCTTTTTAAATTTACTGTATATCATTATTTATATACTAAGATAAATAATTAATATATTTATATATTAAACTGACAAACAAATCGATATATTTATAAATTTTAAATAATAGAATATATATTAATAATTTAATCTTAAAGTGTAAACATATTTATTTAAAATCTATAGAGTAAAATTACTATATATTTTATCGTTTTTTCATTTAAGATATAAAAAAACAGTATGAATATAAAAGCATGAAATCATAAAGTATTAAATTTACTAAATTTAAATTTATGAATAAAGAGTGGGGGATTTCTAGCATTATCCACAAGATAAAAGTTTGGGGAGAGATTGCTCCTCCAGTATTGGAATATGCCTTCTGCATCATAAGAGGATCTGTTTGTTTTACATCTAAATAAATTAAGATTTAAGTTTTAAGATTTTGGTCCCAGCAGACCAACGTGAGATCACGTCAAACGCAATACCATAGAAAATTCTCCAACAAAACCGCTGCAAATTCTCTGTCAATTTCTTATAGAATAATGCTATATTGTTTTTGGATAAAGGTGTTTTGTTATTTATTTAATATGCTTTTTTTTTTTTCAAATCTTTGATATATAAAATTAATTTTATGTTAATTTATAATTTTTTTTAATTTATTAATTAATAAGTTACCTTTCTAATTAAATAGTTATTCTAATCCTAAAAAATAATAATATTATTAATAAATTAATTTTTAATTAGATAATAAATAGTTTTTAATTAGATAATAATTAATCTAAACAATAACGTATTAATTATATTTTCATATTATATTAACTAGAAACTGGTTTTCTAATTAGATAATGATTCTAATTATAAAAAAAAATTTATTTTTACTAATAAATAAATTTTTAATTATTAGAGTTAATAAATAACTATTTTAAAAATAATTTATCGATAGTATTAATTTAAAAATAATATTAATAAACAAATATTTTATTAATCTAATAATATGATAAAATTTTGAAAATAGTTAATTTATTATTATTTTTAAAATTATTAGAAACTAAATATTAAATAATTAATTAAATTGTATGTATAAATTTAATTTTATAATCAAAATAATAATAATGGTAGTGCAACTTACGAGTAATCAACTGGTTATTATTTAATAGTCAACTTAAGATTGATATCAAGATCCATGACTTCGATCACTAATTTGACCCTCTGACTCTTTTAGAAAGAAACATAAATATTAAGCATTTCAAGCTCCAGACTGATCCATTACTAAAATTTGATGAAGTTAATTTAGAATGAATTAATTTTTTTAAATGATTATTGTATAAAGTTGTCGTCTCTTCATTAGATAACTCCTTGCATGCACAAATGCTTGGGAAGGGCTAACTATTGCTCATGATGTATAACTCCCCACTTTCTCCACTTTCATTGTGAGTGGTCCACCCAATCCCCCACTTCCAATATTTATACTCACGGGTTGTAATTTCTCCATGCACGTTTCCGCCCCAACTCCATTTTAACTTCATCAAGTATTTTTTTCTTTTTCTTCTTCTTCTCAACTAGCATGTTTGTTAAAAAAAAGATCACTTTTCTGATTTGAATGCTCAATAGCCTCTATTTCTCTTGATATCAATTCTCTAATTGATGGTGATTAGAGTTGATCCTATGAATATTCAACAAACGAAAAAGCAATCACTACCGATATGGACATTTCAATGCGCGCTCACATAATTTATAATTTATATTCAAACTAAATACAAAAAAGAGTATGAAAATTAATAAGTTAATCTGAATAATATATAGATTGAACCGGAGGCAGCTGCCAGAGACAGAGACAGGAAAACAGCACCACCAATGATGCCTATGTTATTTGACTAAAACGGAAAGGGCAAAACTTGTGTTCTATCTAAACTATAAACGTAATCAGCATGTCAATGCCTAAAAATAATTTCACCTTTAAATATTATTCTCACCATTCCAAATTGCCAATACTCGTTCCGGTATTACTCCATCACAGCCCATCGGTATACTTTAATCAAGTATAAATCAGTTGTACCCAAATCGGAAACTTATAAAACTATTTAATTAAAAAAGAAAACTAGTTTTATTAATTCTTAACTATTTGAATATGAAACGAATATACTATGCATGGCAACGAAAAGAGAAGGAAAGAAAGAAAAGGTAATTTAAAGTGAAGGGAAGGGAGTTAAAGAAAAGAGAGGAAAAAATTATTATTTTATTGTGTTTAGTTATATAAAAATAATAATCATTAAAGAAAAAGAAAGACAAATATATAAAATTTATTTGGATGAATGGTAGAGAAAAGAAATAATAATTATTAAAACACACAGAGACCCTTAAGTTGATATTTAAGTCTCAAAAAAAATATATCATTATATAATAAAATACATACAAATTTTATAATTTTTAATTAATTATAATATTTAACTTTAAATAATTTTAAAATGAAATGCATACAAATTAAAGGGTTATTACATAATTTTATATGTCATTATATAATAATTTTTTTTATTTTAATAAAATCAAGAAATAACTAACTATGAAACATGAGAAGTGATGATATTATATAAATAATAACTATGAAATATATTATTTTTACGTAAAAAAAAAGAGAGAGAGAGACATACCTAATGAAAGATAACTTAAAATTTATATAAAATAACCCTTTTTGAAATATTATTAAAAGTAAAAAAATGAAAAATACTTTATATATATTTCTTAATTCTTTTCAATGAATTAGAGCTTTTTATACCTCAAATTGGAATGAAATCAATTTTATCCTTTTCAATTATTCCCCTCTCATCCTTAAAAGACTAAATAACCAAATATAATAATAATTCATTTTCCATCTATTCTCTTTTCTTTTCTCTTTAAATTATCTCCGTACATGCATAGTGTTAATAATTATTATATATAATAATAATGGAACAGCTAAAAAACACCAAGAGGCAATCATTTTCCTATTATATATACAACATATTTGTCATTTGTGAAATATGCTTCTAATTACACTTTAGCTATAATTGATTTTGTTCTCAACCTGAGAATTACTATGTCATTGATGATCTAAGCATTGGACACTGAATACCAAGTCCAAGTCCAAGTCCAAGTCCTTTAAAACTTCTTCTTCGTCTTTGTAGACTATTTGGCATCTTGAAGACTCCATCCTGGACATTATCACTTATTAATATATATATTGAATTAACTAAAAAAGAAAAAGAAAATCTGATTTTGCATCGAAATCAAAAAAGAAAAGACCTATAACTTTCTTCCTTCTTAATCTATATCTTCCCTGTTCAATCTACAAATTTTAGTCTCCTTTTTAATTTCTTTTAACATTCAAACAGCCTAAAACAGAATCGCATATTGTATTAAAATAAGGCAAACTAAACCCTTACTAAATACTAATTTATAATATTATCTTTGCCAATATGAATAATAGTAATTAAGATTTGATTTTGACGATAACGCCCGTTTGAGCTGCTGGACTAAACATCCAGACAGAAAGTTAAAATATTAAGAAATTTTGCTATATATGTTATGATACGTAACATGAATTGATGAAAGTATAAAATTCACTAATAGAATTGAGTTTTGACTAAATAAATACTAAAATGACTAGATTTAGTTACTCATTTGCTCGAATTTAACTTTTATAAATTATTTGTGTCTTTTATATTTTAGTGATATAAAACCTCTAACACAATATTTATGCAGTTATAATATTCATGAATATCATCCATCATTAATATAGTTTGATGTTTCTAGTTTCTTGTTGAACTCTTGGATTTGAATTTGAGATATAATAACTACATTTAAAGAATGAAACTAAAGATGAAATTAATAATATCATATTGTGCTTACAATTCACCAAGTCAAGAGTTTAATTATAACTTATGTACCAGGTAGCTACCAGATACATTTCTTACATTAATGGAGTTGGTACCTAGAATTTCAGCAAACATATATATTATAATTGTAAACCCTACAATTTAATTATTATCCATAGGAGAAAAAGGAAATGTTTGGTGAAAGATTGCTTACCCACCACCCACTAATGGAATTTCAATTCTGTATAAAATTGGAGATTCAGTTGGAAAATTATTAGTTAATTTCTGTTGAATTTTAAAATGAAATTGGAGATTCAGTTCATCCCATTGTTTGTCCCCCAAGAGTTGAACAACATGGACAAGTTAGATTATGGAATTATTAATTGTGATGTTCCATATGTAATAAAGAAAGACTTTTCCTCCCTGCTGATGACGAACTTGAGATTACGTTACGTGAATGACAAAATCCATGTGAACTAATGCACAATAGATCTCAAATCCATAGAAAATTCTCCAACAAATCCTTGGAAACTCTTCGTTAATTTCTTCCAACGGTTTTAAGATGGATGAAGTTCATTATTTTTCTCTTTCGCTTTTTTCTTTTTTTACTTTAAACATTAATTCTTAAGATTGATGTCAATATCCATGAGGATTATTTATAGGAAAACCCCATCTTTAAGTTTTCAAAATTGTTGAGGTTTGTTTTAAAAATTAAATTCTAAAAACCTTAACAAAATAAATTTCAAACGTTCAAGGATTTGATAGATTTTGCTTTATATATTGGATAAGTGGATGCATATGTCGTATTTTTATATAATTATTATCAATATTTACACTTTTATTAATTAGACTTAACAAATGGGTGGTAATGATTTGTGATGTCTAGTATCAAGATATACTTATTGGGCTGTATGTATTAATAAGCGGGAATTGTCGAGGTATTCGTGCAAATAGGTCGCAAAATAAATAGAATTTATTTCAAAACTGTAAGATCAGAATTTCGATTAAATTATGCATCGTAATATATTAGGCCTTTTAATTCTTTATTTCAATTTTGGCGCTGTAGTAGCAAAATAATGATTTTAGTTGCAGTTTTTCCTCCAAAAAAATGTCCTGTTTTATTGTAGGATCCTTAATACTTTACACAATTTTTTTTCTTTTATCTCCAATTATCCATTAAGCATTTAACTAACTCTCTAAACTTCCTCAGCCAAATTGTGTTTTACAATTATTTTTAGAAGAAACTCCTTAGCTCTATCACCTCCAGTCTAAAACTACACTATAATCATAATCTATTTCCAAATTACGAATGAGTAATACATTCATTAACAAGATGAATGATGACTCGTACTACGAATTTCTATCAACTTCAACGTAATTTTGTGGAATTAAAGATAAAGTTAAGTTGCCACTTTTATTTTTATTTTAGTTTATTATATTTTATTTATATACTTTTAAGTTTTTCAATAACGATGACGTGAAGTATGTGCGAGGAGAGGAAGAGGGTTTTTTATTTTTTTGTTCTGCCAATTCTTTTTTATTAATACCATTAGTATAAGAAAAATGAAAAGATTGTCACTTTTGAAAATTGAAGTAAGTGCTCAACTTGGGTTATGCTTTCTGCCAACGCCTATTGTTTTTTATTTATTTATTAAAGACAGGCAAAAGTTTCCCTAATAGAAAAGGCAAAAGAAAATTTCATGGTCTATCAAATTCTAATTTGATTACTAAGTAAATCCTTTTTTTCCTTATTTAAATCTTAATCTTATCTTATCTTATACCGACTCGATGTGAGAAAAAAGAAATTCTTATTTACCGCTAATGAAAAGCCACAAGTAGAAGGCATATTCCCACTACTCAAAAGCTGAAACCACAACTCCGTCACAACATCTGTCTTCCTCTTCCTCTCTTCCTTCAACTTCAGTTTACGTATATAAGGCTTCCAACCATATCCTAAAGAAACTTGAGTACTGGTCTCTGCCAATATGCAAAGCACATCGCGTACTCTTGAAATCACCATCTTTTCATGTGAAGATTTACGTATTGATAGAAGATCTGTCAAGAAGAACACATACGTCGTCGTTCGAACCGATCATCTAAATTCGACTGCTACAAAGATAGATACACAAGGAGGAAGCTACCCTTCTTGGAACGAAAAACTCATAGTCGACATGCCTTTGCATGAAAGATTTATAACGCTAGAAGCTCGCTGCAAAACGGCGTCGGCTGATAGAATAATCGCCTCTGCAAGAATGCCGGTAACGGATTTCATGGGGGGATATTTACCGGACAATTACTTGAATATATTGAGTTACAGGTTAAGGGATACCAGAGGTGAGAGAAACGGCATTATCAATCTTTCGTTGAAAGTGAAAGCAGCTGCGGCGGATTATTATTTGTCTACTAAAAAGAAGCGCTTGCCCGGAAATACTTGTTCCTCGGGGTACCCAATCCAGAATAACGGTGGTGAGAAGAATTTGGACGTTGTAACTGGCATTCCTGTTTGGGGCGCGAGTCATCTGTAAGTTAATCATGTTTAACAATTTTATTTGGTGCTTTTGTTTTAAAATAAAATATTTTTTTTTAAAATACTGATAATTCTTAATTAGTTTAAGTTATGTATTTTAAGTTTTATAAGTAAAAATGACGGGCGATCTGTTTAACCATCTATCATTTTATAATTAAAAAAATAATTAATATTTTTTATAAATTATATTAATTTTTAATAAATGTTATTAAATATAAAGATATATTATGAAAAGTAATTATTTTTTATAAAATTTAATGATTTATAAAAATATTGATAAATTTTTAAAAATATTAGATTTTTATAATTTATTACTAGATTACATAAACTAATAGTTTTTTTCGTATTATTTCATAAATTATACTAAATTTTCGTGTTACTAGTTACAAAAACTAATAATATTTATAAAATCTAATAATTTACTAAAAAAATGGTAAATTTATAAAAATATTAAATTTTTCGTAATTGTAAATTATATTACTAAATTAATAAAAAATAATAATCACTTTCATATTCTTTTTATAAATTACACTAATTTTTTGTAAATAAAATTAACTGTAAAAAAATAAATAGTATTACAAAAAATGATAATTTTTATAAAATTTAATAATTTATAAAAAAAATTATAAATTTATAAAAAATATTAAATCTTTTCATAATTGTGTAATTTATTGCTGAATTACGAAAAATAAGAATTACTTTTATATTTTTTTATGAATTAAATTAATTTTTCGTATATCTTAAGAGTGTATGAATCTTTAAAACTATCTTAAATTACTTTAGCAAATTCTGTTTTAATTGATAACTTATAATTAAAGGTTACTAATTTTGTTAAAAAAAAAGTTATGGAAATTGTTATTATTTTATTGATAGATCAAAACAAAATATGTTTACTTTATTTTAAACAAACCATTTTAATTAGTGTAGCCCATGCTTGTGGAATTTAATTATGCATGGTTTAGATTTGATGTGGAATAAAAATTTATACTAATAATGTGCATGCTATCTCATTAATTGAAATTGATGGGTTTTTCATAATGCAATTAATATTAAGGGGGAGGGATATAACGTTCAAGTTTAGAAATTAGAATATCAGGGCCTGTATACTTGGGAAGTTTGAAACTCAATTGACTTGTTCAACTTACAGATTCTAAGCATCGTCAAGGAAACTCTCCTCTGACATCTATCCAAAATTGAATTGTCTATTCACAAAACCGTGACAGTTCCACGAAACCGCAGCAAAGGGAAAAGAAAGCTGTTGTCTATCTTTTTTCTTAACCATTGGGGTTTGCTTTTGTAATAATTTAAAATTAAATAAATATAATAATTCTTATATTTTATACTTAAATAATTTTAATTTTATATATTCAATGCAACATTAATTTTATTTTATTCGGTTAAGAGAATTATAATTGAAAGAACTATTAAATCTCAATTATAGAATACTAAATTTGTTTCTTTTTTCAATCATTTTCACGAATGAAGTGAGTAATTAAATTACTAATTATGTTATGTTGCTTAATACGTATCTGATTTGGTTGTTTTTATAGCGGTACATGAAAGGGGAACAACTAAGAATTGCTGGAGTGGAGACAACTAAAAAGCACCTCTTAGCAATTAATGCTTTTTGCTGCTATATTTGATCGGGAGTAATACCTAATGCATCATGTTCTTGCTTTGTTAAGCATGAAGGAAACTTCGAATCTATTATTAAGCCTTTAAAGTCTGTTGGGTCACTTTGTTGTTTCCTGGTGGTTGCATGTCCGTGCGCTGTTGAAACTTGAAAGTAATAAGAGGGGCTTTAGGTTTTGCCAGTGTCTGTATTTTCGGCTTCCAAATAGGATGCTTCTTGTTTTGTCTGATTAAACCTAATCGTATCCATGATTTTGACACGCTGCATCTCCATGCATTTGTCGTTCTTGTTTTTGGATTGCTTGATCTGTCGCCATGGTATCAAAGAGGTGCGTTTTGTTTTTACCTTAGTAAGATGCCAATGGAACAACTGAATTTCTCTAAATTTCTATTTTCCTAATAAATCACCATGGGTGACAACACCACCGCAAAAGTAAAGCCTAAGGCGTCGCGCATTCATCCATATCGAGATTGGGCCTCGTCGTGACCGGAGTCGCAGAGAATTAGCATCTAAGTGATGGGTACGGGTCATTAATATATAGTTGCTAGAAGTTATTGACAATATTTGATGTATTAATTGTTATATATTTAATCAGTTTTTCTATACATTTTTATTATTTTTATAAATTAAAGCACATTTTCTGTTTTAAAATATATCCTAAAAATTATCTTTTGCGAGATAAATGAGCATTAGTATCGCTTCAATTTTGATGATTAATTTTAATAAATCAAGTACTATATCATTGTAATCTCAGTTGATTATTAAAAAAAATATTATTTTTTAACATTAAACGTAAATAGATCATATATAAGCCTCACCTGTATGAATTTATAAAATTTAAAATATAACATATGTAAATGTGCATAAAGAATTTCGAAGCAAATTAATAATCACAACAGACATCATGTCCGTCAAGTCTTCTAATGGCTAGATTTTTAATATCAAAGGTTCAGTCCATAACTTCCAAACATGATAACCTATTTATTTTGATTTATTAAAAAAGCCTCTCCTATTCTTCTATATAAGGTTATGGTTTCGCGGGTTCTACAAGAAGCACCAGTGGTCTAGTGGTAGAATAGTACCCTGCCACGGTACAGACCCGGGTTCGATTCCCAGCTGGTGCATTGGGTGGAAGCTATGAAGAAAAATGCGCTCTTTGTGACTGTTGGGTCTGTCACACTCGCCTGATCTTAGGAGTGATATGACGCGCATCTGAGCTCTACATTTTTCAAACCTATCTCTCGAGTAAATCTCCTTTTTTTTTTTCTTTTCTTTTTACTTCTAATTGGTTTTCTTCTATCTTTTCAAAAATAAATTACACGCTACTTGAAAATGAGAAGCAGAAAAATAAAGTGCAAATTCTATTTTTTACAGAGAGTTATAATATTTTTCATAAATTTTAGTTATAAATATTAAAATTGTATTTGAATTTCTCTAAAATCTATTTCACAAGTTGCTTACTAGATTATATTTATATAACGCTGTAGAGTTAATTAAACTAAAAATCAACTATTTCACAGCAGCAATGAATTATCTTTTAAGAATAACTAAATGAACTTTTAAGAAATTGGAATTAAGAGATTCTTTTGATTTTAGTTAACGAATATAATTTTTTTTACATATTTATTAAAATGACGTTTATTGTATAAGAGATGATGAAGAATTTGAAGTGTAACTCAAAGATGCTGCGCCAAATTAAAATTAGAATCTACTAGTTATTAAAGGTCCAAACTCGTTCAGTGTGCCAAGCACCCGCGCTCCAGTGGTAGAATAGTACCCTACCACGTTTTACAGACCTGGGTTCGATTCCCGGTTGGCGCATTTCAATTGAGCTATGAGGATATTTTGCACCTTTGTGATGGTTGGGTCTATCACTCTCATCTGATATGGAGATGAAAGCAGCAGGTTTAACTGAGCTCTGAATTTCTTTTGTTACTTGTTCACCAGCGATCATATGACTGCCCTCTTTTTGTTTCTTGTTTACCAGCAATATGGTTGCTTGCCTTTAGAATGTTGATCTAAAGATGAAAATAGGTGCAGCAGAAATCTAAATTTTCTTTTTTCCTCTCTGTCATTTGACTATCCACCTTTTTCTACCAATGAAAGAAATGCTAAAATAGCCAAATTTATACAATCTAGAATCCGTTTACGCATCTCAGGTTGTGAGAATGCGATCTAATAGTTGGTCTAAGAGATCATATACATAAAGGCACAAAGACCACGAAAACCACTGACAGTTGCACTGAGATGATATGCTTTCTCCAGCATAAAAACGTTTTCACTGCCAACAAGGTCAGATGTGCATATTGCAACACAACTGGAGAAGCTCTATCCAATACTCCTGTGGAAAATCTAGTTTCTATACTTCTCCACCAGCAATATGGTTGCTTGCCTTTAGAATGTTGAGCTTGCACAGAGGACAGGTTGCATTGATGTAAAGCCACTTATCTATGCATGTGCTGTGGAAATGGTGCTGACAAGGAAGTTGACGAAGCTCAGTTCCATCTTCATAGGCAGAGAGACAAATGCAGCATTCCTGCAATTTGTAACATATCCTTTTAGAAAAGAAGAAACAAGAGAGCTCTTTCCCAATATATAGAATTTAAATTCAGAATGACTGACTTAAACTCAAGCAACATAACTATTAGAAAAGTAATAGGCAGGGGCTTGGAAATATAGTTCAACAACCACAGCTTTGTTAATAGGAACCTAAAGGAAATAGAAAAAGAAAAAGGTGTTCTGTGCCCAGTGATGGAACTTCTGCCGAGCTGCAGTCATACCCATTTGTAGCATTTAGGAACCAGTTAATTTCTTTCATTGTCTAAAGACTGGCTGTAGTCATACCTGTATGCAGTAATTATGAACCAGTTAATTTCTTTCACTTCATCAATTAGTTTGTAGCCATTTGAGTGAAAGTAAATATGGTCGAATTGTGAGCTGTTGCTTTCAAGAGTGATGGATAATTTAGAAGTGGCAAGATAAAACTTCTGTTTCTGGAATACTTACAGCATCCTCATGGGAGAGCCTCCGTTCTGTGGGAGTATCAATTTCGCATTCGGTCATCATCCCTCCAAAAGTTGCTTGGAAATCAGCATTAACTTTCTCAAAATCCCCTATCCTGCGGAACTTGTACATTGGCAACTGTTCAATCTCTTCCTGAGTTGCTCCTTCCTGTTTCAATCAAGGGCAATATGAAACCAGCGCCAGTATACTTACTGAAAACATGGAGCAAAAGTAATAATAGCAGTAGCCTGGATGTTTATGTACTAAGAAATCCTATGACCCCATAACATAAACTAAAAAGCATTCTTGCTATGCATGGAGCAAAGTGCCATAAAAATGTTCACAAATTAAGTAACCAAAGACTCTAACCAAGACCCAATTCTTAAGCCTCCAAATAAAAGATGAATGCCCCATCTAAAAATGATATATCCACCAGAACTAAACAAGCTGACAGCATCCAAAGGTACAAGAAACACAAAAATTACCTTAATGTTTCCTGGTCATGCGGTCTTCACATAAATTTGGTCTTAAAAATTCATCCAAAACGAGAGCTAAATATAAATTATTCTTAATAACTATTTCAACAGTTCCAAACAACTGAATGCCTGAATAAGGACTAATGGTGATCTAGGACAAAGGAACAACTGAATTGGCATTTGCCTCCAACACAATAAACATGCATATTAGTGAGAAAATTCATGCAGAATCTCTAATCTTAATCATTCAATTGAAAAAATTTCACCCAGAATATCTCAACCTTAATCATTCAATTGAGTTGTATATTAGGCAACTGCTTCTTAAATCTCAATTATTGCATCTCAAAGCCTTTTAGTTTCGTGTTGACCAGTATATACAAGGAGGAAGAAGGTTTCTAACCCTGCAGGATCTGAACTTGTGGAGCTTTCATCAAAAACATGACGCAGGACTGGGAGGTCTTGAACAAAGGTAGAGGAATTTGAGCAGAATGTCAAGTTAATTGCTTTATCTGCTACCAGGGTGTAGTTGGACAGTTGTTCAGCAGTTGGGTTATCATACAATCGTATGTGAACTGAATATCGGTTCAGTTCAATATCTTCATGAAGAGAAGAAAAGACAATACTACATGCAGAGGCCTGGATCTATTTCTAAATTTCAATCAAAATATGAGAAGACTAGGCCTGCAAAGACAAATTTTCAGTGATCCTGGGTCCTTATAGTACTATAATTGTTCCTCACTCGCCTTCAAATCAGAAACTTCACATCCATGCACAAATATACACCTAAAATCAAATGTATTGCTCAATAAACATATCCCATAAAATAAATGTAGATATTCACCAACTTGTTTCCATTACTGCCTCAACATTCACTTGATATTCGCAAATGCCTAAACAATAGGTACAGTATGACTTCAATTTCTGTTAATATCCATGCATGCACATATGTATGTTATGCACGTGGAAAGAAAAAGAAAGAATACACTGCAATGAGCCAACAAGGGGAGTTATCATAATTACCCGATCTGTCATGGCATATAAGATTCCAATTATACAAGGAAGGCAGCAGCAAATAGCAAGACCGATTAGGCAAGCAACAGCAATACAGATGATCACAAAGATCACATCGAAAGCAAGAAATGTAATACAAAGCCTGCAACAGAGGGTCCAGTAAACAAGTTAATGCATAGACATATACATAACACAACCAACTCTTAAAATGACCAAAAAAAAAAAAAAGAAACCGGACCAGTATAGCTGTGGTGAATCATTTGTAAGATTTTGACCACCCGCGGTGACCCAGTAAAATCCAACTATCCACCAGATAAATGAAAACATTGTATTTGCTGACTCCAGTTGCTTTACAACACTGAGAAAACACAGCAAAAGATCAGAGATTCAGTTTTATCTAAACGAACGAATGGTAAAAAAGCATATACTAGGTAATTACCAAGTATCACCATCATTGCCACGCTGTTCAACTCCATCATCAACAGAATCACCACCATCACTCTCTGATACAGAAGTAGAATCACTAGCTTCTAATCTGGCACTAGTTCCAAAAAGCCGCCTTTTATACTCAAAAATAACACACCCAATATGGAACAAACACTGCAAACTATACCCAATTATCCACACTCTTAATGGCAGTTGAGGCTCTTCTTTAACGCTCAATCCCAACACCACGACTCCAATTCCTACAAACGCTAAATTCCACAACACATCAAGAAATATTATGGGCTTTGAATAGGCCCAGTCGGTTTGACGCTCTTCTAATTGCTCAGCGGCATTTTCACGAACGCGAACTGAGGGTTCACGTAACATCATGCGACGGCTGCTTGCTCGCCGGAGAAGCCGAGCTGCAGCTCCACGGAAAGGCGGTGGCTGACGCCGTAAAATACGGCGGCTACGGAGGAGGTGGTCGGCAATTGAGTGGGTTAGGAGGGGTGACATGTCCACGGAGTCAGATTGCGGAGATGCCATATTCTTTTTTTCTTTTCAAAGAATTTTCCCAATCGGAGAAAGCCTAGTGATTAATTAACAAAGGTTTTGATGTTAAGAACTCATCTGATTTAGGTTTTTTAGTTTTAAAGGCAAGAAGAACAAAATTTGAATTTGAAGGAGCGTAGGCATGAACAGTGTTTGATAATTTAGGATATGTTTTTGGAATTTGGATGCAAGTGTCTGAATCTGAATCTGAATCTGAAGGGGATAATAATTTGGTACGAACAAATAGTTTAGATGTATAGTTATTTGTTTTGTTTGGATTCGGGCACTTTTTTCTTTTATTTGGATTTAGATTTAGCGGATAAAGAGTGAGGAGGATTTTGAAAAGAAGAAAGCAATAGCAAAGTAGAATGGGTAGGGAGAAAAAGCATTTATGATCTGATGATGGTTGGGTTGGGGACAGCAAGTGAAAGAGATTTGATATCTGGATTTATTACTGCTCGCGTCTTTAGAGGACCACGTTTCATTGACAAATTGTTGTCCAAAAATACCCTTCTTGTAAACAAACACTGCTCCAAATGCCCCTCGCTTTGCCACACTATTAAACACTAGTACTGAGTTAGACTAGAGACAGCAAGTGGGAACCGTAGAAGAAAGAGCAGTGACTGATTTGGCTGTGACAATGGACAAAGTTAGAGAAGAAACCGACGTACGACGACCGTGCTTAAACGGGAAAACCCTCGTTCGACAAAAGACACGTGTATCTTCATCTCTACCTGACGCCGACGCTGGATATTTTACAAATTTTACTTGTCACTTGTGTTCCCGCTAAGTCTGAAAGTGCATTCCCCTCATTATCTCCTTTGAACAGCTCTCAGTGGACCTATATTTTCAAACGGTGAATTATTAAAGAGCACTTTTTGGTTTGTTTTCTTATGCTGTCCGAACTACTGTTTTGATGGTTGTAATAACTTTGACACGAGAATTGCTCAATTAAGAGAGATATTAAATTTTCATTAAATTAAGATTAAGACTTTTCAGATGACGATCGAGTTTTAAAGATAAAATATATATGTTCAAATCTGAAAAATATGCGACTGGTAAGCCCCCCACACCGCAGTGTCCAGATTTTATACCCATGAATATGAATAGGTGTAACCTATTGGACTAAACCTCGTTATTGAGTAGCCTATGGGCTGATTGCTCACTACCACAACTAATAATTTCCTTCTCTTCTCATGAGAAAAGACGACAGGTTGCTCGTACTTGAGCGATCGACACTTCTCCACGTCCAAAGACTTTCAAGCTTCTTCTGCTTCTCAAACCTCAATTTTTTTATTCAGATTTCTTACTTAATTAATTAACAAAAAGAATTCATAATCTCTCATGAGCATAAATTGAGCTGCCAAGCTTCTTTCATTTTTTTTTTTGGGTATGCAGAGAGTGCGAAATTTAAACTTGTATAGGCGCCAATTCATGGAAATAAAGCTTACCCGTCACTCATACATCATTGCACGCCAAACAGGATTTTCTTATTCCGCAATTAAATCAAACCAACAATTGAATGATTTGTCAAAAAGTGGTCGAATCGATGAAGCACGCCACATATTCGACAAATTGCCCGAGAGAGACGAGTTTTCCTGGAATACAATGATTGCTGCTTATGCCAATTCAGGAAGATTAACTGATGCTAAACAACTTTTTTGTGAGGCCCCATTGAAGAGTTCAATTACATGGTCTAGTCTTATATCTGGGTTCTGTAAATATGAGTTTGATATTGAAGCTTTTGAGTTATATTTGCAAATGCAGTTTGAAGGACAAAGACCTAACCACTACACGTTAGGGAGTATTCTTAGATTGTGCTCAAGAACGGGATTTCTTCAAAAAGGGGAGCGGATACATGGCTATGCTATAAAAACTCGACTTGATGCGAATGTTTTTGTTGTCACCAGTCTTGTTGATTTGTATGCTAAGTGTGAATGCATTTCAGAAGCTGAATATATTTTTGAAATGGTGGCTGATAGCAAGAATCATGCAACATGGACAGCTATGCTTACTGGGTATTCTCATAATGGAGATGGATTCAGAGCAATCAAGTGTTTTCGGGACATGAGAGCTGAAGGGGTTGAGTCCAACCAATTTACATTTCCTAGCATTTTGACAGCTTGTGGGGCAGTTTCGGATCATGTTTTTGGGGTTCAAGTGCATGGTTGCATAGTTAGAAGTGGTTTCGGTGCTAATATTTTTGTCCAAAGTGCATTGGTTGATATGTATGCAAAATGTCGAGACTTGAATAGCGCAAACAGAGTATTGGAGAATATGGAGGTTAATGATGTGGTTTCCTGGAACTCGATGATAGTGGGGTGTGTGAGGGAGGGATTTGAAGCGGAAGCTTTATCTTTGTTTAACGAGATGCATGCAAGAGATATAAAGATTGATGACTACACATATCCATCAGTGTTAAATTCTTTTGCGTCGATGAAGGATATACAAAGTGCAAAGTCTGCCCATTGTTTGATTATCAAAACCGGATTCGGGGCATACACGCTTGTGAACAATGCCCTTGTTGACATGTATGCTAAGCAAGGAAACTTAGATTATGCATTTACGGTATTTAACCAGATGCCAGACAAGGATGTTGTCTCTTGGACCTCCCTGGTTACAGGATACTCATATAATGGCTCTTATGAAGACGCTATCAAGCTGTTTTGTGACATGAGAATTGCAGGTGTCTGTCCTGACCAAATTGTCCTTGCCAGTGTTTTAAGTGCTTGTGCGGAACTGACAGTTACGGAATTTGGTCAGCAGGTTCATGCAACTATTCTTAAATCTGGTCTTTGTTCTTCCTTATCAATAGATAACTCTCTTGTGACAATGTATGCAAAGTGCGGAGGCATAGAAGATGCCAATTATGTCTTTGACTCCATGCAAATACGGGACGTCATCAGTTGGACTGCTCTAATAGTTGGATATGCACAGAATGGTAGAGGAAAGGATTCTCTACATTTTTATGATCAAATGATTGCAACTGGCACAAAACCAGACTTCATTACATTTATTGGTTTACTATTTGCTTGCAGCCATACTGGTCTTGTGGAAGATGGTCGCCGCTATTTTGAATCTATGGACAAAGAATATGGTATCAAACCGGGTCCTCAACACTATGCTTGTATGATTGACCTTTATGGACGCTCGGGAAAACTTGCTGAGGCCAAGCAATTACTTAATCAAATGGTTGTGGAACCAGACGCAACTGTTTGGAAGGCGATTCTTGCTGCGTGCAGAGTACATGGGGAGCTTGACCTGGGAGAGATGGCTGCAAACAACCTCTTTGAATTGGAACCCACGAATTCCATGCCTTATGTAATGTTATCTAATATGTATGCCCTTGCTGGCAGATGGGAAGAGGCTGCAAAAGTCAGGAGATTGATGAAATCCAAAGGGATTAGTAAGGAACCGGGGTGCAGTTGGATAGAGTTGCACAGCAAAGTATACACCTTTATGTCAGAAGATAGAAGTCATCCAATGATGACCCGGATCTATTTGAAGATAGATGAGATAATTATGTTGATCAAGGAAGCTGGTTATATGCCAGACATGAATTTTGCACTTCATGACTTGGATAAAGAAGGTAAAGAGCTCGGTCTAGCTTATCACAGTGAGAAGTTGGCTATTGCATTTGGGCTTCTCACTGTGCCACAGGGAGCACCAATTCGTATTTTCAAGAATCTCAGGGTTTGCGGTGATTGCCATACTGCCATGAAATACATATCAAGGGCATATCTTCGCCATATCATTTTAAGGGACTCGAATTGTTTCCATCATTTCAGGGAAGGAAAATGTTCATGTGGAGATTACTGGTAGGAGGTTGATCCTTTATTATTTTCTCCTCTCCGCCTGCCATTTTATGGACTGGAAATCGAAAAGATGATTCCTGGTGCTATTTAGGCCGCTTTAATCCTGCACCTCCAGCCATTCTCAAAACCGTTTGTCTATTATGTATAATTTGGTAAGGTGCATCACACAAATGGTTTAAGCAGCTGCCATCTTCACATATATTTCAGTGCGTTAGGGTTGAACAACAACCAACAAACGTCGACTCATTAAAATCCAATACAACCTCCCGGAGAATTAGTGCTCCGACAGATCACTGGACAGCTGATTGGATAAGATAATGACAGCAATCTTGGATGCTACTGCTTGGAGAATCTCCCTAGCTGGTTCGAAATTTTCTTATATTAAATTCACTGGCCTCCAGTATAAACGCATCTCGTCTAAGATTCAGCAAATTGTTGTTCTATTGCAATTATTTCTCCAACTGTTGCTCTACAAAAGGCGAAGACTGGGATTCTTGTTCATGCTTGAGAAACTCTCTCATCTTTCCAACTTGTAGCTTTGGTTATATCATAGTAATTAGACTCATATTTCTGACCAAAGTGATTGTTGTTCGACAATATTTGTTCCACAATAGAATTCAATCTGAGACATTGTTTTGAGTTCCAAGATGTGCATATTAAGTATAAAAATTTGTTCTTCGACTTCTTTTAGTTTATTGTCAGTTAAGAGGAAAAAGGGCACACAAGGAATTGAACCAGAGCAGATAAATGTATGACTTCCTCCAATCACCAGGATTGTAAGATGTAGTATTGCTGTACCATTGAAGAACTTCACAGGTTGTCTTAAATCTGAGAGGCCATAAAACATATAGCCATCCATCATTTTTGATACTTGTCTATGCTGAACAGACAGCAGTGCATACTACCCCCTTAAATTGACGCTAACTTTCACTTGAGAAGTGCATTCTCATTTTTCCTACATCTGAATAGCCTAAAGAAGGCACTGATAAAGTGGAAATGGTTAGAAAAACGGCATGGAACCCAGTCATTTGAATTTCAATATACAACCAAAATAAAAATTAGAAAAGAAAAAATGGACACGGGGAAGATGTACAAAGACATCCTGATTCATCTAAATGATCTAATTAGCTGTTATCCTTAAGGAATGCCCATACACTATTTTTGAGAAGCATGGTAAACGTAATCGTGACTCATCTTACACTCCTCGGAGGCCTATAACACACCATATTCTAAATAAATCAAATCTCAGAAGTTGGAACTTCATTGCCATGCAACCCCATCCACAACTGGATACTACAATCTGCAGCTACATCACGATGTCTTATGGACATCTCTATCCACCAGCCAATGATGTGTCAAAACTCTCTATTATCTATACTTAACCACCCAAGTGAAGGTCGAAAAATGCTCGAGCCTCAAGATATGGTGCAGGCAGAATGGCGTGCTTCGGTGTCTAAGCATACAAAAACTCATGTTGCAACCTCTACAGATTTCAACTTTTCAGATTCAATAATCTTCTTTTCTTGCATGCTCTGGAATGAGCCGTTGTCGTAGTTCAGCAGATGCACCAGCCAGCTCTGCAGGGCAATTAGAATGAGCTAAACAAATAGAAAAGAGAAAAAATGCTTATAAAAATGGTCTACTAGCATACCTTGAGCTGTAAAATTGAACAAGGGAGGGAGTGCCCGTCCATTAGGCAAGCATGCATTGGGGTCTCTTAAATCATCGAAGAACGGGTGAGCACATGCCTCCAGCTGAAAGCCAGGAAATCCAAAGTAGCTATTAGGTTTCTGACAAAAGCAAGTTTTAAACATGTATATAATCTACAAAACAATAATACTAAATGTTAAGGAAGTGGTGATTCAACAGAACAATTAGCAGTGACATGTTAGTTAACCAAACTCCATCTGATTAATAGTATGTTCTTACAGCAGTGCAACGTAGATTAGGTGAATACTGCAGCAGCCTTGATACAAGATCCACTGCCTCTGGGGGCATTCGCTTGTGAAATAACTGCATTTTGAAATGTTAACAAGTCATCCACTATTACACAAACTAATGCCAATATTTATGATAAACAGAAAGCAGATCCAGATAAATTTGTAATCAGACCTTGTGCCAAGGGTGAGCTTTAATCTGAGGAAACTTAAATTCTGTGTAATTTGGATTCATGCACTTAATTTCTTCTCTGGTTGGCGTTCCCAATACCTGGTTTTAGGGGCAAACAGGGTAAAACTCAGATATTTGCTGAAAGCATTATGAAGTATAACTAGAACATAAAAGCTACTAGATAAAACACCTTAATAATTTCCACCAGCTGATCAACACCACTTTCCCCAGGAAACAGTGGCTGAAAAAAAAATAAGAAAAGTAAAACCCGATTGGCATCAATAGCTGTTATGAATAAATATCTTAAAGGGTCTGATACTGAAAAAGAAAAATACAAAAGCCAAAAATGCTGGACAACTATTACAAATGGGCAAGTCCACCCCCTGGACATCATGATGACCAGGAAGGAAATTAACGACATGGAAATTTTTGGCATCAATTTGTGTCGAGTAATCAAACTCACAAAATGAAAGAACCATCAGTGAAGAGGGAGAAACACCCACCTGACCGAGAAGAAGTTCAGCCAAAACACAACCAGCAGACCACATATCTATAGCATTTGTGTATGTAGTAGCCCCAAATATGAGCTCTGGTGCCCTATAATATCGTGAGCAAATATAAGATATATTGGGTTCACCTGGCACCTAAAGAAACAATGAATAATGTTATTGCTTTCCATATTACATGGCATACCTTAACTCCAACTTGAGGAAAAAGAAAAAAAAAAAAAAAAAAGTTACCAGCATCTTTGCGCTTCCAAAATCACAAATTTTTAGCTCATGTGTTTGGGGATTGACCTGCAGAATGCATCATAACTTCAAGCCAATGTTTTTTAACAAAAGACATAACCATCTCACAAGATAAATATCATTAATCATTAGTAACAGGCATAAAAGAGGGATGATGACAAGTTGCTTTCAAGGCCTTCCCCTTTGATGGAAAGTCATTTTCACTTCTACAAGCATCAATCCATGAGACGGATCACATTAATCATTAGTAACAGGAACATAGTGAGGCACCGACAAGCTCCCGTTCCCTTTATTTGTTTCAAGTCCAATAGAATTTAATTGCTCCAGAAAGAATCTAGTAACCAGTCTGCCTAATCTTTCTCCTTTTTGATTGCAGTGGCTAATATTTTTTTGCCTCAAGTTACGAAAACATCAATAATACATAAGATGTGGTACTCTACAACATAACGAGGTTAAGATAGCCACCATTAAAGCATTCATGATAATTTAAAATGTCAAATGGTAACTGGTAAATAAAATTTGTGCATTTGAGGATAATTCTTCAAGATACAAAAAGAAAAATGATAGGTTAAAGACTACAAGAATATCTTACCAGTAAGTTCTGTGGCTTGATATCGCGATGACACACACCAACCACATGATGCAAGTAACTTAGACCACGGCATATCTACAAAAACAAAGAGCAAAATACTTATATCATGCAAAAACTATATCAATTTAGTCAAAAGAATTGACTCTACATCATAAGAATATAACAACCAACCAAAAATTATACAAACCCAAGAACTATTGCAAAGATTACCTGATATGCATACAGTTGCACATAGATAATAGGCATATGTTGGTGATTCATCTTGTTATAGTGCCTAGACACTCGGTAGACAGTCTCAGGTATATACTCCAGCACAAGGTTAAGATACAATTCATCTTTTTCAGTAGTTGAGATGAAACAATGCTTCAGTTCAACAACATTTGGATGGCCGAGTAAGCGCATGATCTGAAGTTCTCTATTCTTGTATCTCCTATCCTGAAGCACCTTCTTTATTGCAACTGCTTCACCGGTTTCTAAGCACTTAGCCTATAGCATAAATATGACATGCAAAAGAAGAAAAAAAAAAACATGTTATCAGTATTGGCATAACCGCAAATCAATCTGAACCCATGCACTGATCAATTCAACATACCTGATAGACAACGCCAAATGATCCTGTGCCAACCACACGCTCTGCCATAAATGAGATTGTCTGGGACAAAAGAAATAATAATATAAAATTGTAAGCAGCAATCTCCCATAAAGTTCACACAGTACATAATCTAAAATATAGGTCAAATATCCTCAAGTAAAGCAAGTAATGGTAAGGCAAAAAGAAGAATAAAATAAAAGAAAAGCAAAGTATTTGCTCAAATCCACCCCTGCAAATGAGGTTTAAAAACAAAAACATTTAAAATAAGTAAATAAACAGTTGCAAGCAAGGAAAAAAGCATGCAATAAAACAGAAATTCAGTAAACATGAGAGCAACTTAAAATAATAAATAACTACCTGTTTTGGTTGTCCATTCCGACCACCCAATGTAGTTGCAATTATATGACCAGTTTCTGTTCCAGTACCACTCACAATGGCAGCCTCCATGTCCTGAAGTGCACAAGTGACAAATCTAATGACTATAGATGTCAATTGAAACTATTTCTAGTGTTCATGCTTGCCATAATAGTATATCACTAAAATAATCCATGCAAGTATCTTCCAACCTTGTTGACGTTGAGGGGCTTAAACATAAAGAAATAAAAGGAAAAAAAGAAAACCTTTTCATCATGGCTGGTGGTTTTGTCATCCTTGATCCTCATTTCATGCATTTCTTTGGGAAGTTGATCAAATCCTGATTTTTCTGTTTTGACCACAGAAGCTGAGTTGGATGTGCTCGCAGGATTTTCCAATGATGTAGAAGCCATATGCTGCTCCAAACCCGTGGCATTTCTCTCATCTGAATATACCTCACCATCGATCTTCTGCTCTGTTTCTTGATCAACTTTCACTCTTTTTGTCAAGGAGTCACCGCCCTGTAAGGGAAATAAAAGCAAAAATCAGACTTTTCACCATGCAATTGATCACATGTTCTTTAACCATGATAAATCCAATTACAAAATAAAGTCCCAGTAATCAGATTCAGAGAAATGTCCGAAACACCACATTAATATGCACAAACAACTAGCTCATTACTGAGTTTGTAGGCTCAGGCCTATATACTTTTTCACATATTTATGCATGAATCTGAAGTTATTACTTGGAATTTTCCCTCAGTGTTGGACCAATAATACTGGAGCAAAAACTGACTTATACGCTGATTCCAGAAACCCATAAAGACAAGGATATAGTTCAAGTTGCACTATGATTTAACTTGCTCCCATAAGCATTTAGAAGGCACTGCTAATTTATAAGATCAAATGTCATTCTGTTTTGGCACTTAAGAGATACAACACTTAACAAACACAAATGATTTGTAAGATTACATGTGATTCTCTTTTTGCACTAACTTCTCCTCTTTAAGTGCAAATTAATCATAAGATTTCATAGTCAACATCGCATGATGATACAACACCTTACACAAATAAGTTATCCAACACTTTTCTCAATCCTGAAGCTAGCATCAATCTTTCTCTTTCTCTCACCTTCAGCTTATTTATAAAAGGAAAAAGATAATAAAGATACATATGAACCATTCTCAGGAAAGAACCAATAATTGTGAATAGACCTACCAACAACCGCAACAACAATACTCTTCAGAAAAGCCAACCACTAATTTATGGTTTCCACATCAATTACCTAAGTACAGTAATTTTTAAACAGAGATAATGCATCAATTCTAGAAAATTACAAGCAAAATTAAACCAATATGAGTATCACTTGTGATAACATAAGTACGCCGTGCACCTGAGGAACTACAGACAAAAATTCCCGTCCAAACGATAAAAATCCTTAACAGTTGAAAGAAACAGACAACATATGATGCAAGTAACCCCATAAATTAAAACTGAAAAGAAACTAATTCTAAGCTTTTCAACTATCATGTTTTCACCACTAAAGAGCTTTTCAACTTCAAACAAAATTAACGTGAAACAGGCTTGATTTAAATTCTTGCCTCCCAGATAAAGGCTCAAAAATTTTAAAAAAAAATATATAAAGCCAAAAACTTGATTCTTAACAGATAAATCAGTAAAAGAAGAACAATTTTCCCAAAAACTGATAATAAGTTACAAATCCGAACGAAAGATAACCATCAAAATACACAAAACACGATTGAGCTACACGATCAGGAATCCTATCAGTTCCCCCAACCAGAAAAAAGTATTAAATAAATTATTTTTTTAAAGAAAAGGAAAAAATCTCAATAACAATATGCCCGTTTCTGAGCTATCAATCAACATTGAAAAGTAATAGTAATCTAACAAATCTAATATTAAGATAATGAAAAGAAATGTGAACTTACAGGATCAGAGGATATAGAAGTGCGACCAGAGGCAATGCTCTTTAACCGACGCATCATATTCATCTTTTCTGTCTCCCCAAAACCCGAACCCTAATTTCGCTTTCAATCCCCAAACCACACACACACACAACAGAAAAAAAGAAAAAAGAGCTCAAAATTTCTCAACAAAAAAATAATAATTTTAAAACCCGGTTCACATGCAGAAGAGAATTACAAACTCAAAAGCCTTCTCTCTCCTCCGCGTTGAACAGAGTGAGAGAGAAGGAATTTTGAAACACAAACAAAAAATTATGAAACCCAAAAAGAAAAATTCAAGCAAGCACAACAAATTCCCTTGATTTTACGTTCTCTCTCTCTCTCTCTCTCTTCTTTTCTTTTTCTTTTTCTCCGTTTTTTCCTGGTTTTGATTTTTTCTCGTGGTCAAAGCTCGACCAAAGGCCAATCATTCCAAGCTTCAACTTTTTTTGTACTTTAGTCAAATGGAGATTTATAACCGTTGATCTCCCATTATGGTGATCGGACGGTTAGTGATGCTTTTGTGTAATGTTTTTGATGAAATTTTTTAGAGTATTTACGAGAAAGGGATTTTGAGACAAAGATGGATGCCATGCGAGAAGAATATTCGGATGGATTTGACTGGTCATTGACGGTTCTGGACTGCGCAATTATTGACCCTGTTGGGCTGAGCTTATATAAATTGGGCTAGGCTGATAATAACTGCTAGTAACAAGTGATCAGAGTCTGGGCTTCTCTTAAACTGGGCTGGGCTGGCTTGCCTCTCTGCAACTCTTATAAGAAATTTTCAGAAATAGAATCGGCAACTCCTCACGGCCACCCTTCACAAAGACATCAATTCTTTTTATTTTATTTTTTCAACAGCACCACCGAAAGCATCTCTAAATGATGAAACTTATTATTATAAAAAACTATTTAATAAAATAAAATTTAAATACATTTTTTATTTTTAAAATATAAAATAAATAAATTTAATTTTTACAACTCTTTATCATTATTGTAATTAATACATTACAAGTTAATTAAATAATAATTATGAATGATAAAATTAATGTAATTATTATATATTTAATATTATATTATATAAGTATATTTAATATTATATTATATAAGTATAATTAATATACTAATTCTGATTTTTCATCTTTATTGAACTTTTATTGTATATATTAATTTTATTTTAATTAAAAATATATTTAATAAAAAAATTAATTTTTATTTATAAACTAATATTTATAATCAAAATAATATTAATAATCACCATATAAAATAAGGACAAATGACTAGTTAGGAAAAAATTATGTCACTACTAACTATCACATTCAAGTTCATCTGTAATTTAGAATTGAAACTATGGGGATTTATTAGTGCAAAGCGTACAAACTTAAGGAGTTAAAAGTGATTATCTCCATTCTTTATTAAAAGAATAAAAAATTATCCCAGTTATATAAAAAGCAAGAGTACTTATAGGTTTGAGATCGAAAAATTTGCTTGCGCGGGCTTTGCCACTCTGCAATTCCTATTAGAAAGGGAGCACAATCTGCAACTCCATTCTTCCTCAGTATCCAAGAATTACGGAGTCTCTAAGCACGCTTTACAAACATAAAACTAGTTAAGCAGTGTATATTGGTTTCCTTTCCCATGATCTAAAATAGTCCTGCTCCTACATGAGTGTGCCTGTAATATATGCCAATTGCTTATTAATAAATTTTTAAATCTCTTTTTTCGGTTTTGAGTATTTGGGAGGAGATTACTACTAATGCAATTCAAGCGTACAACACTTTTAGAAAGAAAAAGAATTGCAAGATGTTTATTTGTCTGCTTTCTTGTTGTTAGGTGCACAATGAAAGATCAAAGTTGATGATCGCATTAGGAGTTTGATTGAGAATGGAGTAAAAGCTAGGCATCGGTCTATGTTTGTTCTTATTGGCGACAAGTCTCGTGACCAGGTCTTTATTTGCTTTAGATATTCTATCCGGTTCTTTTCTTTTTTTTTTAAATAATTATGATTCTCGTTTTTAATTTCTTAAAATGTTGCAGATAGTGAACCTACACTACATGCTGAGCAAGGCTGTCATCAGAGCCAGGCCAACTGTCTTGTGGTGCTATAAGGAAAAACTGGAACTCAGCAGGTAATCCTTGGCTTAATTTTTTTGATTTTTTTGTCATCATTATATTGGCAATCAATTACAGTTCCGTTACTCGAAAAAGAAAAATGTAAAGTCAAAACGATGTAGATATTTCTGAAACGATGTGAAACGCGTATTGGTATATGAAATAAATAAATTTGGTAGTGCGATGGGGCTTGTAAAGAAAACTTAATTTCATGTGCTCAAGAAGAATTCTAACTGGCAGAGGCGCTATGCTTTTGCTTAAAATTTGACTCTATGAGTAAAAGTTGTCTCTGTAATAAAGTTAAGCCACAAAACAATGAGACCTGTTCCTCATAAGTATACTAACTCTGACATATGCATTATGTTTCTATTTGAACTGGAATAGCATGGTATCTAAAGGGCCCATACCGCCTGATAACCACAGTAAATACATTTATCACTCTTCAAGATTTTGCAATTGGAAATTTGAAAAGGGAATAAGAATAGGATAATTCTCTGTTATGTGGTGACTGTGGGATCATGTTCATTTTATAATGACAAACTCAAACCACTACTTTGGCTTGAATTACGGAACGTTTGCTACTTTGTCAAGGACATTATTTTGAGCCTGGAGTCCCGCAGTGAATTTTTATTAACCAAACTTTTGCATTCATTTCTGCAGTTGATAATAGCATTTGCATGTTCCTCTGACAAAACTAATTGTTAGATTATGTAAATATTATTTATCTTATCTTCTGTCATGTATATCTTAAGGTAGTTATCTTATTTGTAGCCTAAATTATAGCCTTATGATTAGCATTAAACACTTGTATATTATGATATAAAATCAATGAGAAAGACACGGATGATTTCTTTCATAGTATTAGAGCCTCAAACCCTAGCTGTGCCTCTGCTGTAAAATAATTTCTGCCTCTTTCCCACTTTCTTCTCTCCTTCTTTTTTATTTTCTTCCTCTCTATCAATACCAATGACAGAAACTAAATTTCATCCTCTTGCCGTTAACAACGTCAAGAACTTCATTTCTATCACTCTCGAGATGGAAAAAGGCCACTACTCTTCCTGGGCAGAGTTATTTAAAATTCATTTCCGAGCATACCAAGTCATCGACCACATCATCCCTCCTACTCAACGGACTTCTAAGGCAGCCAAGGAAAAGGCAGTCGCACGTGATGAAGAACTTTGGTCACGCCTGGATGCTATAGTCCTTCAATGGATTTACGGCACGATCTCACATGATCTATTGCGCACCATCTTAGAACCAGATTCTACTGCTCAACAAGCATGGGAGCGATTGCAGAATATTTTTCAAGACAACAAGAATTCTCGAGCTGTCTACCTGGAAAATCAATTCACTCATGTTCATCTAGATGATTTTCAAACTGTTTCTGCCTATTGTCAAGAACTCAAAATGTTTGTCAATCAACTATCAAATGTTGGTGCACTAGTATCGAATCAACGGTTAGTTCTCCAATTAATTACGGGTTTAAATGAAAATTATGATGGTGTTGCTACATTCATTCAACAAAGCAATCCTTTGCCTCCTTTCTATGAGGCTCGTTCGTGATTGATTCTCGAAGAAACCCGTAAGGCCAAATAAACTGCAGCCTCTTCCAGCGCTGCAGGTACAACCCTTTTCACTGCCAATAATTCTGCTAATGAATCCAAGGGTTCATATTCTAGCTCAGGCAATGCACCAAACCGTCATAACACTACTCGGAAACTTGGACATAATCACAATAACAATCGGGGCAAAAATAATGGCAATAGAGGGCGTGGTCGTAGTGGCAATAATCATGCTAATGGTGGCAACAACCACACACAGTAGTCGCAATAGCGAACATGGCAACAACAACCACAGCAATGGGGACAGTATCCACCATGGGGTTGGGCACCGCAGCCTTGGGCAGCCCCTCCATGTCCGTACCCTACTTCTTCTTGGACTCAGCCACCACCGGTATCCTTGCAATCGTCCACAGAAGAAGTTTATCAGCTCTGTACCAACTTCTTCAAGTTATGATCCAACTAAAATTGAACAAGCAATGCATACTATGACTCTTAATACTCCTGATACGAATTGGTACATGGACACCAGTGCAACCTCACACATGACGGCCTCTCCAGGTAACCTTTCATCTTATTTTAATATGAGCAATTCCAAAAATATTATTGTTGGTAGTGGCCAGAAAATTCCAATTCGTGGTTATGGACAAACTAACCTACCTCCTCTTCACCCCTTTTACATTGAAACAATGTCCTTCATGCACCTAAACCCATTAAAAACTTAATATCTGTGCGTCATTTCACAATCGACAATAATGTATCTATTGCTTTTGATCCTTTTGGATTTTCTGTGAAGGATTTTCAGACGGGGATGCCAATAATGAGATGTAATAGCACTGGGGGTCTCTATCCTATCACTACAACCCCAACCTATCGTGCCACCTCCCCATCCACCTTTGCCGTTTTTTCTCCGATTCTATGGCATAATCGCTTAGGACACCCAGGACCACCTGTTTTACGCTCTCTTCGGAATAATCAGTTTATTGATTGTAAGCATTTTTCTTGCACCTTAGTTTGTCAGTCTTGTATTTTTTGGAAACAAGTCAGGTTACCTTTTTATGACTCATCTTCTTGTACTACAATGTCTTTTGATATTTTGCATAGTGATTTATGGACATCTCCTATTTTAAGTTCGGCAGGTCATAAGTATTACATTCTATTTTTAGATGATTACTCCAATTTTCTATAAACTTTTCCTATTGGCAAGAAATCATAAGTTTATTCTATTTTCTTGTCCTTTAGTGCATTTATCCGCACTCAATTTGAGCATAAAATAAAATGTTTTCAATGCGATAATGGTAGGGAATACGATAATAACCAATTTAAGTCTTTTTGTTATAACAATAGGATGGTTTTCCATTTTTCTTACCCTCGTACTTCTCCTCAAAATGGAAAAGCTGAACGTAAAATTCGAGTCATCAACAATTTAATTCGAACTTTTCTTGCTCACTCCTCTCTGCCACCATCATTTTGGCATCATGCTCTCCAAATGGCAATTTATCTCCTAAACATTCTACCTAGCAAGATTCTCTCTCAGTGCTCCCTCACTCAAATTCTCTATCATCAGAATCCTTCATACACACATCTAAGAGTTTTCGGGTGCTTATGCTATCCTCTTTTTCCTTCAACTACTATACATAAGCTTCATGCTCGTTCCACTTCATGTGTCTTTTTGGGATACCCACCTAACCATAGAGGATATAAGTGTTATGATTTATCTAGCGAAAAAATTATTGTATCTCGACATGTCGTCTTTGATGAATCACAATTTCCGTTTACCAAATTACATACTCCCACCTCCAACACCTATGATTTTTTAAATGATGCTCTGCATCCTCTCTTACACCATCATCTTCAAAATCACATAGTTCCACTTCACTATGAACCGGAGCCTATTTCTTCTCCTACTTTCCACTCCTCTTCTGACCCAATATCATCTCACACTCCTATAGCGTCTGAGCCTAGCTCACCACAGCCTCCCTCCGCATAAAAAATATCCCTTGTTTACTCCCGACGTACTAGACCAACTCACAACTCTCCCCAACCCTCTCTTGACCAACACTCTCCTCTCATCAGATCAACCCATATAACCCCAAGCTCACATCAGACCCCGTCTGTCCAAAATAATTCTCGGTCCATAGCCACTCGCAGTATGCATGGGATATTTAAGCCTAAACATCAATTTAATTTATCTGTTACAGCTACACCTTCCCATTTACCAAATAACCCCAAAGTTGCTTTGTCCGACCCAAATTGGAAAGCAGCCATGACCGATGAATTTAATGCTTTTATTCAAAATAAGACCTGGGATTTGGTACCCCGTCCTGTTGATGTGAATGTAATTCTTTCTATATGGATTTTTTTTCATAAAATGAATTTTGATGGTTCTTTTGAGAGGCACAAAGCCTGTCTTGTTGGTGATGGCAGGTCTCAACAGATTGGTGTCGATTGTGATAAAACATTCAGCCCGGTGGTAAAGCTTGCTACTATTCAGACTGTTTTTAGTCTTGCTCTGTCAAAATCATGGCCCATTCATCAGCTCGATGTCAAAAATATTTTTTTGCATGGTCAGCTTCATAAGACCGTTTACATGCATCAGCCTATGGGATTCTGAGATCCAGTACATCCAGATTATGTATGTTTGCTTCAAAAATCCTTATATGGCCTTAAACAAGCTCATCGTGCCTGGTATTAATGGTTTGCTGATTTTGTCTCTTCTGCTATTGGTTTCTCACATAGCAAATGTGATCATTCTTTATTTATTTATCGGAAGGGAAATGACATGGCATACATACTACTTTATGTTGACAACATCATTCTCACTGCATCCTCTGACATTCTTCGACTATCTATCATGTCACTCCTTGCTTATGAGTTTGCTATGAAAGATTTGGGCCCTTTGAGCTATTTTTTGGGCATTGCAGTCACCAGACATGCAGGAGGAATATTTCTCTATCAAAGAAAATATGCAGCCGAGATTATTAACCGAGTAGGTATGACCTCATGTAAGCCAGCTGATGCAACCAAGGATGCATCTAAGTCAACTAGCATGGATCCACTAGCCTATGAAGGACCAATGACACGAGCAAGGAGTAAAAAGTTCAAGCAAGCCTTAAATTCTTACTTGGAGCATGTTTTGAAGATGGCTAATGATGGTGCTTTTAATGAAGATAACAACGCCTTAAAGATAGTGACATTAATTGCTATTAATGAAGCTTAAACTTGCATTGGGCCGCACATTAGGGTTTCTAGAAGCATTGGGCCGCACCCTAAGCATTGGGCCGCACATTAGGGTTTCTAGAAGCATTGGGCGCACCCTAAGCATTGGGCAACACATTAGGGTTTCTAGAAGCATTGGAGGTCTCACCTAACCCTAGGGCGGCCACCACTTATGCTTAGAGAAGGAGGCGGCCGCATTAGAAGTCTTTTAGGGTTTGATTCTTTATTGCTTATCTCTTAGTCCTTTTTTTAGGGTTAAAATCATTTCAAGACTCTATAAATAGAGCTATGTATTTCGGCTAAAACACACAAGATCAATATACATTTCTGAATGAAGTTTTATTTGAGTTGTTAACTCTTATTCCTTAAGGTGTTCCTTATTGAATTTCTTGAGATTAAATTACTTGTTTGATTTAGTTTCACATCTACATGTTTGATCAATCAATTAACTTTTTATTAGTTTCTTGAGTTGTTTGAACATTCTTCATCTATTTATAACTAAAGGGCTTAGTAGTTCTATTGCTAAGTTTGTTAGTTCCATAATCAATTACAAACTTTCAAGTTAGATCTTGGGGCGACAAATTCGAACTTATTGGTAAGGGTGCTTCCTCTTAAATAGGGAGAGCGTTTATCAGTTTGATTTTCTCACCATTACTTATCTTGGTGTTTGAACGTATCCGGTTCGAGTTCGTATCATTTGGTATCGGAGCCAAACTTGTTAGTTGGTTCATTTTTTTTCAATTAAAGAGTCTTTCTTCTATTTCATCTCAATTTCACCGCATCATTATAAATAAAAAGAAAGTATACTATTTTCATTCTACCTGCATACCAAGGCAGATTTCCAAAAAAAAAAAAAGGGAAGGAACGGAAAACTAACCCTAACCATTTGTGTTGGGTAGTTCTCGAAGAATTGACTCTTGATTAATTCATTCCGCAATTCCTTTTAATTAATTGGAGCTGTTCTTCATTCTTATAATTCTGATTTGGGTAATTTTGTTTGTTTTCTCTTAAAAAGCTTTTCTTTTGGGTTAATTGAGTCTTGTTCGATTAGTTGTAAGCTTGTTTTGTTCACACGCTTATAATTCGTTTTATTGATTCACGAGTGTTCTATTGAACTTCAGAATTAATAAACGTTAAGAGGTTGTGAAAAACTTGTTCTTGTGATTACTAGAACAATTTGATTTAATTTCTATAAGGAATTCAATTCTTTGTGAGTGAAACACGTGAGGGAGTGATCTTTTCTTGTTTTGCCTTTAACTATAAGAAGCCTCCAGAGTATAACACTTGATCACGTCCTTTTTTTTTTTCTTTCCTAGTCTTTTGGTTTAACCATGTCATCTGAACCATCATTGACTTTGGAAAATTTAGCTTATACATTGAGAGATGTAGTAGAACATATGACAAAACAATTTCAAAAACAAGATGATAAATTAACTAGGTTATTGAATGATATGCCTAAAACGTCTAAAGGGGATGGTTCTGATAATGACCAAGAAAGTGAGTCTAAAGGGTCTAGACATAATCTCCAACCCAAAATTGACACTAATTTAGGTAGCATTAAGATGAAAATACCATCTTTTCATGGTAAGAGTGACCCTGAAGTTTATTTGGAGTGGGAAAAGAAGGTTGAAAGGGTTTTTGAATGTCATAACTACAGTGAGTCTAAAAAGGTTAAACTTGTTGTTGAATTTTGTGATTATGCTGCCATTTGGTGGGATCAATTGGTGAGTGGTCGTAGGCGTCATGGGCAACACGAAGTTGGTTCATGGGATGAGGTTAAACGCATTATGCGTAAAAGGTTTGTGCCATCGCACTACCAAAGGGATTTGTACAACAAGTTACAAAATCTAGTACAAGGTAGTAAGAGTGTTGAGGAGTATTAGCAATCTATGGAGATAGCTATGATTAGAGCCAATATATATGAGGATAGGGAAGCCACAATGGAAAGATTTTTGCATGGTTTGAATCGTGATATTGCTAACATAATTGAATTGCAGCATTATGTAGAGATGGAGGATATGTTGCACATGGCCATAAAGGTGGAAAAGCAATTAAAAACCAAGAGCAGAAGTGCTGCCCCTAGCTCAAAATGGAGTAACGCATGGAAAGGGAGCAACCAGCCCCCTAACAAGGGTCATGAGGCATCAAAGGACATCAAGCCAGCCCCTAAATTTGATGTTAACACTAAACCAACGACGCAAAGTGACCTCAAATCAAAGAAAGTGCAATGCTTCAAGTGTTTGGGGTATGGACATATATCTTCCCAATGTCCAAACAAGCGAACCATGGCAATTCGAGGTGGTGAAGTGGTCTTTGAGAGTGATGAAGAATCCGAACCAAGTGAGGAGGATTACCTATACATGCCCGAGTTGGAAGAATGTGATGATGTGCAATTGGGTGAGGTTAGTAATGTACTTATAACTTTTAGAGCTCTTAATTTACAACCTATTAATGATGGCGCTCGAAAGGGAAAACATATTTCATACTACATGTAAAGTACAAAACCATGATGCTAATTGTAGTTTAATCATTGATGGGGGTAGTTGTACTAATGTAGCCAGTGCTATGATGGTTGATAAACTTAGACTTCCAACTATTAAGCATCCTAAGCCATACACCTTGCAATGGCTTAATGATCAAAGTGGGATTAGAGTTACTAAGCAAGTACGGATTGCATTTAGTGTAAAGAAGTATAATGATGAGGTATTATGTGATGTTGTTCCCATGCAAGCATGTCATATGTTGCTAGGTAGACCATGGTTATATGATAGATCTGTAATTCATAATGGTCGAACCAATGCATATTCTCTTGTAATGGATGGAAAACCGTATGTTTTGGCACCATTAAGTCTTAAAGAAGTTTGTGAATTATAAAAAGTTGTAAAGGACCGAATGGAAGCATATGAGAAAGAAAAAAGAAAGTGTGAGAGTGTATATGAAAAAGAAAAGGTGCACAAGCAAAAGGGGAGTTGTGTGGAAAATAATGAGGGGGGAGAGCAACGAGTGGTAAAAGGAGAGTTTAGCGAGGGTTTGTGCAAGAATGTGAGCAAAAGAACGAGTAAGGCGCAAGAAAAAGGGGAGGCAAGCGAGAAAAAAGTGAGTTTCTTAGTTAGAGAGCGAGACATGAGAAAGGCTTTGAGTGAAAATAGGCAAGTACTTGTACTTATGTACAAGGAGACTTTATTTAACACTAATAATCTTAACTCTTCTCTTCCTAGTGTGTTTGTAAGTGTTTTGCAGGAATATGACGATGTGTTTCCCAAGGAGTTACCTAGTGGGTTGCCACCACTAAGGGGGATAGAGCACCAAATTGACTTTGTGCCGGGGTCATCCATTCCAAATAGACCAGCCTATAGAGTCAATCCAGAGGAGACCAAAGACCTGCAACGCCAAGTTGAAGAACTACTAAGTAAAGGTTATGTTAGGGAAAGTCTTAGCCCATGTGTTGTTCCTGTTTTGTTAGTCCCTAAGAAATATGGGTCTTGGCGTATGTGTGTTGATTGTTGTGCAATTAACAAGATTACCATTAAATATCGTCATCCTATTCCTCGGTTAGATGATATATTAGATGAATTGCATGGAAGTGTTATCTTTACTAAAATTGATTTGAGAAGTGGCTATCACCAAATTAGAATGAATATAGGTGATGAGTGGAAAACAGCATTCAAAACTAAATTTGGTTTGTATGAGTGGTTGGTCATGCCTTTTGGCTTAACTAACGCACCAAGTACTTTTATGAGACTAATGAACCATGTTTTGCGTGCGTATATTGGTAAATTTGTGGTAGTATACTTTGATGATATTTTGATTTATAGTAAGAGCTTTAGTGAGCATGTTGAACATGTTCGGATGGTATTGATGGTTTTGCGTGAGAATTCTTTATATGCTAACCTTGCTAAGTGTGATTTTTGCACAAACAAACTTGTGTTTCTTGGTTTTGTTGTTAGTGAAAATAGAATTCAGGTCGATGAAGATAAGGTAAAAGCAATTAAGGAGTGGCCAACACCAAAGAATGTTAGTGATGTGAGGAGCTTTCATGGGCTTGCAAGCTTCTATGGGAGGTTTGTCAAGGACTTGATGCCCTGCCGCACCACTTAACGAGCTTGTAAAGAAGAACGTGAAGTTTCATTGGGGAGAACAACAAGAAAACGCATTTAATATGCTAAAGGACAAACTTACTTCATCTCCCATTCTTTCACTTCCGAATTTTTTTAAAACTTTTGAAATTGATTGTGATGCTTCTGGTGTAGGTATTGGAGCTGTTTTAATGCAAGATGGGAAGCCAATAGCCTATTTTAGTGAAAAGTTGAATGGAGCTAGCTTGAAATATCCAACTTATGACAAGGAATTGTATGCTCTTGTGCGTGCACTCAATGTTTGGCAACATTATTTGCTACCTAAGGAGTTTGTGATTCACACGGATCATGAAGCATTAAAGCACTTGAAGGGACAGAACAAGTTGAATAAGCGCCATGCTAAATGGAGTGAATTCATTGAAGCATTTCCCTATGTCATTAAGTACAAGCAAGGTAAAGAAAATGTAGTTGCCGATGCATTATCTAGAAGGTATGCTTTACTTGCTTCTCTAAAAACAAAATTGCTTGGTTTTGAGTATATCAAAGACTTGTATGTTGATGACCACGATTTTGGTTCTATTTTTCATGCTTGTGAACATGGTGCTATTGATAAATTTTATAGACATGATGGATTTTTGTTCAAAGAAAAACGTCTATGCATTCCTATGTGTTCTATGCGTGAATTGCTTGTGAGAGAATCATATGAAGGTGGTTTGATGGGACACTTTGGTGTTCAAAAGACTTTAGATGTTTTGCATGATCATTTCTTTTGGCCTAAAATGAAATCTGATGTGAATAGATTATGTGCTAACTGTATTGTATGCAAGCAAGCTAAGTCTAAATCACAACCTAATGGGTTATACATGCCTTTGCCCATACCTAATTCTCCTTGGATTGACATATCTATGGATTTTGTGCTTGGATTACCTAGGTCTAAGCATGGGCATGATAGTATTTTTGTTGTGGTGGATAGGTTTTCAAAGATGTCACACTTTAATGCATATAGGAAAACCGATGATGCACAACATGTTGCTGAATTGTTCTTTAGGGAAATTGTACGTTTACATGGTATGCCTAGAACTATTGTCAGTGATAGGGACACCAAGTTTTTGAGCTATTTTTGGAAGACCTTATGGGGTAAATTGGGAACTAAATTACTTTTTTCTACTACATGTCATCCCCAAACCGATGGTCAAACTGAGGTAGTAAATAGAACTTTGTCACAATTACTTAGGACCATAGTTAAACGAAACTTGAGAACATGGGAAGATTGTTTGCCGTATGTTGAATTTGCATATAATCGTAGTATGCATTCTTCTACTCAATTTTTCCCATTTGAGATTGTTTATGGCTTTATCCCTTTGAGTCCTTTAGATTTGATTGCTTTACCTTTGAGTGAACAAGTGAATTTAGATGGTGCACAGAAGGCTGAATTTGTGTTGAAGTTGCATGAGCAAGCGCGTGCAAATTTGGAAAGACGCAATGAACAAATCACCAAACAACGCAATAAGGGCCGCAAAAGGATGGTATTTGAAGTCGGTGATTGGGTTTGGGTGCACTTCAGGAAGGAAAGGTTTCCTAATCAAAGAAAATCCAAGTTGATGCCACGTGGTGATGGTCCATTTGAAGTAATAGAGCGCATCAACGATAATGCATACAAAGTTGACTTACCTGGTGAGTATAATGTTAGTGCTACTTTTAATATTGCTAATTTGTCTCCTTTTGATTTTGATGAAGTCGTTGATTCGAGGTCGAATCCTTTCAAAGAGGGGGGGAATGATGCAATCAAGGATACATCTAAGTCAACTAGCATGGATCCACTAGCCTATGAAGGACCAATGACACGAGCAAGGAGTAAAAAGTTCAAGCAAGCCTTAAATTCTTACTTGGAGCATGTGTTTGAAGATGGCTAATGATGGTGCTTTTAATGAAGATAACAAAGCCTTAAAGATAGTGACATTAATTGCTATTAATGAAGCTTAAACTTGCATTGGGCGCATTAGGGTTTCTAAGCATTGGGCCGCACCTAAGCGCACATTAGGGTTTCTAGAAGCATTGGAGGTCTCACTTTAACCCTAGGGCGTACCACCACTTATGCTTAGAGAAGGAGGCGACATTAGAAGTCTTTTAGGGTTTGATTCTTTATTGCTTATCTCTTAGTCCTTTTTTTAGGGTTAAAATCATTTCAAGACTCTATAAATAGAGCTATGTATTTCGGCTAAAATACACAAGATCAATATACATTTCTGAATGAAGTTTTATTTGAGTTGTTAACTCTTATTCCTTAAGGTGTTCCTTATTGAATTTCTTGAGATTAAATTAACTTGTTTGATTTAGTTTCACATCTACATGTTTGATCAATCAATTAACTTTTTATTAGTTTCTTGAGTTGTTTGAACATTCTTCATCTATTTATAACTAAAGGGCTTAGTAGTTCTATTGCTAAGTTTGTTAGTTTCATAATCAATTGCAAACTTTCAAGTTAGATCTTGGGGCGACAAATTCGAACTTATTGGTAAGGGTGCTTCCTCTTAAATAGGGAGAGCGTTTATCAGTTTGATTTTCTCACCATTACTTATCTTGGTGTTTGAACGTATCCGGTTAGAGTTCGTATCACCAGCTCCCACACCAGTTGATACCAAGGCTAAATTGAGTACATCAGCAGGTTCCCCTTATAAAGATCCTACCCATTATCGCAGTCTAGCTGAAGTATTGCAGTATCTTACTTTTACAAGACCGGATATATTCTATGCTGTGCAACAAGTTTGTTTACATATGCATGACCCAAAAGATAAACATATGGTTGCTCTCAAACGAATTCTGTGATATATTCAGGGCACTCTTGATTATGGTCTACATCTCTGTAACTCCTCAGTTTTTGATCTCATCTCTTATACTGATGCTGATTGGGGTGGATGCCCAGATACCCGAAGATCCACCTCTGGTTATTGTGTATTTTTTGGAGACAACTTGGTATCCTGGTCTTCTAAGAGACAACCCACTCTCTCGGTCTAGTCTTTGGGCCGTCGGTGAGGGTAGCTAATGTTGTCTCTGAATCTTGTTGGATTCGGAACCTTCTCTTGGAATTACATTGTCCGGTTCAAAAGGCTACATTGGTTTACTGTGATAATGTTAGTGCCATTTACCTTTCTGGTAACCCCATACAACATCAGCGCACTAAACATATTGAGATGGATATACGTTTTGTTCGCGAAAAAGTAGCACGTGGACAAGTTAGAGTTCTTCATGTCCCCTCTCGTTATTAAATTGCAGATATTTTCACTAAAGGGCTTCTGCGCATACTCTTTAATGATTTTCGGGACAGTCTCAGCGTCCGTCTACCTCCCGTTTCGACTGCGGGGGTGTGTTAGATTATGTAAATATTATTTATCTTATCTTCTATATTTAGCATATATCTTCTGTCATGTATATCCTAAGGTAGTTATCTTATCTGTAGCCTAAATTATAGCCTTATGATTAGCATTAAACACTTGTATATTATGATACAAAATGAATGAGAAAGACACGGATGATTTCTTTCACTAATTACAATGTCAGTAGGCAATTTCATTGTTTGCTTGAAAATTCAGTTGTGTAATTGAAATCATTCTGGTGATGACCTTGATTGATAATGTACACCAAATTATCCTTTTTTTCCTAGTTAATCTCCAAAATTTTTTGAGGCTACTTATATGGTTATGAAGTAGTTGGGTTTTCATGTAAGTTTTAATTATGATGCTTGTGTAATTCAGCCACAACAAAAAACGCGCAAAGCAGGTCAAGAAGCTAATGCAAAGGGGACTGCTTGATCCTGAAAAGGCTGACCCTTTTTCTTTGTTTGTTGAAAGGGGAGTAGTTTCTTATTGCTTATATAGGGAACAGAGAGAGTACTTGGGAATACATGGCATGTGTACTCTACAGGTTCAGTTTCATTCTCTTTCCTTGTAATTGAATTCCCTACTCTACCTTTTGTTAAGCTGTTCTTATTCTTTTCTATGTTTGTCATTGTCTAGGACTTTTTTGAAGCATCAACACCAAATATTCTTGCCAGAACCATGGAGACTGGCAAGGTGGTGGTTTGGTGGTTTTGCTTCTTCGCACACTCTCTTCACTTACTAGTCTGTGCACAATGGTTATGGTTTGTCTATCTATCACTGTTTTATATCTCAATGCCAGACAACAACTTGATATGCACTTCTGTGTGTCTTAGTGTCTCTGATTTTTAGCCTCAAACTTGCATTTGCTAATGGTTGGCTGTGTTGATATATTTATTTATGGCATAAAAGTGGGGTTGATACAGTTTGACATACTAATGTTTGCATCAAATTTCAGTTTGGTAAACTCATGCTTTGAGGTTAAATATTTCTGTTTTAATTCAAGTGAACATGCTAGATGGCATTAACTTTCCGTCAAGGGTATTTTGAAAATAAGGCTCCCCCCATTATTGCTTTTCTTTTCTTTTTTTTTCCTTTTTTATTTTTGGCCAGGAATATTAGGATGATCAATAGTTTTCAAATCAGGGAAATATGCTATTGATCCAATGGTTTCTTTACAAGAGTGATGGGGAATCTATAAAGAAAGGTCTTTGAGTGACCTAGATAGTGAATTGGCATAGATTCAGTTTTAGGTATATCTTGGCCTGTGGAAATATTAGGGGCTTAAAGGGGATATATGTGTATATATATATATATATGTATGTATGTATGTATATCTTACAAGCGAGGAGATCATTCTTTGATCCCTTTGACCATTTTCTCTGGTTTGTGGTGAGAGACAAAGAGGTACACAGGGGCCATTTACGTACTTAGCATTTTCATCTAGAGTGTTTCTGTAAACAACCTTTGTTTTAAACATGTTTTGTCACCTATGTCCCTGCTCTTTATTCACTTGCATGCACTTCCTTTGTTTGATGATATGCTCAGGATATTCATGCAAGGTCTAGAACAGTCACATTCTGAAGTAGTTTCTCGGTTCAATGAACGATTTCTGTTATCTCTTGCATCGTGTAAAGCATGCATGGTCATGGATGATGAGCTTAACATCTTGCCAATCTCATCCCATGTAAAGTCCATTGTTGCACCTTCTGTTTCTGAGGTAATCTCTTATCTTCATTTCTTTATGAAAGAAATAAACTTGATCAATTTTCTTCTTCAAAAATATTTGAGAAACTTTGCTGTCAGAAAAAAGGTTCTTGTATGTGGTTGTGAGAGCTCAATAGCCATGGGAAATTCTCCTGATTGCCCGCTATAGATAATTGTGAATGTCTTTGGATTAAGGGAAACTTTTACATTTAAATTCAATTATCAATTTTATTTGCTTTAATCAATGTCTTCAATTTCATACCACACCATATAATGCCTTTGAAAGGGTCATGATTCTATGAGAACACAAGAAGAACTAAGGAGTTTGAAGGAACAACTTCATGATGTTTTACCTCCTGGTCCTTTATTAGCGATATGCACAACATTGGATCAGGTTTGTATGTTCTCTCATGCTGGTCATGTCTCTTTATACTTAAATATAAATTTATGCTGGTCATGTTCTAGTGAATTTTTAGTAGTATGCTAGTTTTGTGTTTGGTGTCATTTAGGGAAAAGCTGTTTCGACTTTCCTTGATGCCATTTTAGATAAGGCATTTCAAAGTACTATTGCACTGATCTCTTCTCGCGGGCGAGGTAAATCTGCAGCTTTGGGCTTGGCAATTGCAGGAGCTATAGCTTCAGGGTGGGTCAGACACTTCATAAGAGTTTGCTATAATTAAATATTATCTATACAATTAATTTTAAACAACTATAACATTATGCAGGTATTCTCGTATTTTTGTTACCGCTCCTTCCCCAGAAAACTTGAAATCACTGTTTGACTTCATTTGTAGGGGACTGCATGCATTGAATTATGAGGTGTGTAACCCTTCTTACTGTTATCAAGTCGTAGTGCTTTTACCATGTAGATCAATTCCTTTTTATCTTTCTGTGTGTAAAGATGAGCATATGCACGCACACGCACAACACAGTATGTATTTGCTTTTATAATTTTACGTCAGATTAACTGGCTGAACATATCTGTATTGTATCTTATTTTGGTATTCATGTCAAATTTTGTTGTTTAGCTTTTTTTTGTCTTATGACCCTCTTGGTAAGTCTGGACATGTATTTTACTGACCAAAGGCCACCATGCGTTGCATGTAATGATATAACTAAATAATAATTTGCAACGACTTTTAGATATATGAGCTTCACTTTTGAGTCACCAAAAATTTAAGCTAGCAATAGTCACAATCTGAAAATATGAAGTTTGTGTTACTTGTTATGAGACTTTCTGAAAAATGAGACACTGAGTAATTGCGAAATTGCGTTGATCATAATTATGTGATACTAGTTCTTCCAAGAGCAATGATGATTTTCTATTTGCCATCTTAATTTCTCCTAGGTCCTTTTGTGTTACATTTAGTTATTCAACTCTTTTCCTAGTCAATGTCAATAAGCTTTTCAGTTTTATTCTTGAACAATTTACTTGCCAATTGACTTTGAAAATTAGCATAAGTAGAGTGTTAATTTCTATTATATCTGCTTTGTTGCCTTCTGCTTATTTAATCATTCATATTGTGACAATGAATCATATAGTTGCAAGAAAAGGAACATGTCACAGCACTATTATATAGCAATTTGGAAGTACTATTGCTGAAAACAGTGACTTTTATTCAGCTTTATTGTTATTAATAGATACGAGCATAGATGTCAGATATAGAAAATAGGAGAACATTTTCAAGGCAATGAATAAAAAGCACTTGAAGAACAACGCTTGACAATTAAATGGCCTAAAAGAAACATGTCATAGCGCTATTCTAAATCAATTTGAGGATACTATTGCTAATAACAGTGACTTTTGTTCACCTTTTGTACTAAAGATTTCTCCATGAATATACCATCAACTTTCATATCACTAAGTATCTCTTCTGTTATGCATGGGCTTGCAGCATCATGACATAGCTTATGTTCAGATGTGTATGTAGAAGTTTTTCCCCTCCAAGAGCTTATATTATGAATCATTTGTTTCTTCTGTTTATAGAAAGTTAATTGCATGTATGCCTTATATTTCTTGCATTGTGCTGATGTCTCTGTCTCACTCCTACTGTGTGCATTTGTGCACATGTCAAATCATGTCAATCCAGGATCAAATGAAGATCGAGAGGCAGCAAATCCTGCATATATTTCACAAGGTTATGGTTAAATTTTACAAAAACTTTTACGATTGTTCGAACCAAAGAATTGGGTGCAAGCTTGCCTCAAGATAGGAAGGTAAGCTGGGAGCATCTTCCTACTGTTGCCCTATCATTTCTAAGAACTAGTGATCTTGATCTATTATATGGAATTAGGTTGTGTTGGAGCCTCATAATGTGTCAGTTGATGAAGATCTAAATGATGGCGCACAGCACGGCAAGTGCTGGTAAGTATTTCAGCTCGTCTCAGAGAAACTTGCCTATCATGATTAATGGACGCAGCTTTGACGATGAATGCAGGAGAAGATGAGAATGGAAAATATGAATATGCTGAATCCAGAATCGCTCCAACAATACTCCATCAGGGATAGAGATGCTGAATTTCAGCAAGCTCTTCCAAAATGTAGTGCAAAATCCCCTAGCATTGTCAGTGTCAAGCCCAACAGAAAATGTAACGGAGAAGCGCAAAAGGCCGGAACAAACTTTTAAGAGCCGAAAGAAAAAAGAGCGAGCAGACTACATAAGCTGATACTTGGCGCATCTTTGTCCAGAAGTTGGGGAAGACCATTTGACCTGAAGTCACCTGCATTTCTGGAAAATTATATCCGTAAGAGACATGAGATTTCCAAGTCCAATTCTAAAATGTGAACCAATTATACAGATTTTAAAATATCCCCTGTTAGATATATGACATAAATACTTATAAAGCAGTCTTCATCCCAACTTATTGAAATAAGGCTATTAAAAATAGGAATGGCAATACGACTGGTTGGTTTTGAGATCTCTCATATCCAATCAATCCACAAAAGATTAAGAAGGATGGGTAAATAATTATTACTGCCAGTACAGGAATTCTTGTATTATTCTTTTACAGTATTATTGATACTAAAAATTCATGATTTATATATTTTGACAAAATATTTTATATATTATTAATTAATATTTGAAAAATATAAACTTATTAATACATTTTAAGAGAAAAGTAATGTATTTCAATACATACACAATATAGTGAGAATAAAAAACACATTTAATTTTGTGCAAATAGCGACGGGAGGGGCCGACTCAATCTTGCACGCGGACCACAGACGGACAGACAGACAACAGGAATATTTTTTTCAGGCTCGGGACAATAACGAACACTGAGTCGAGGCATTGAGTTTTGACATCCTTATAAATTAAAAAAATGCCAACTTCTTAAAAATATTTTAAAATCAATAAAAGTAACGTTTTTTACTGTTTAATTTTTTTTTTTTTAAGAATACTCTGTAGTTATTTTTTAATTTTATTTATAAAAATTGAAATTATATATTAGAAAAATATTAAAAAAATATATTTTTGATATTTTAATATAGTAGAAACAAAAAAGATAACCCAGTAAATTTAATAAGAAACAAAAACATATAGATATTTTTGTTATTTTTCTTAGAAAAATTAAAATAAAGACAAATTTAGAAATTGGGTTAACTCCAGCACAAATCTTAAATCAGAGATTAAAAGCGCATTTCCTAGTTCTATCATAATTGGACTTGTGTCAAGGAGTGGAATGATCTGCTGGGCTGGGCGCATACCCATTTTCAGGCTTTGCACTTGGGCTGTAATGTGATTTTATGCCTTTTCTTTACCACAATTTTGTACAATATTCACGTACCCAACCAAAAAACTAGCCACGGGAAGGAAAACTTGTGCTGCTAAACAAATTGAAATCAACATGTTTATCAGAATTTTCACCCAGTCGAAGCGTAACCCTAATTTTGCATTATTTATTTCTTTTTCCTTTTGGTGCTTCGACTAGGCCTTTTAGCCTTGGAGAGCCGAAACCCGTCGACCTTTCATGGTTGCTTCAACATATTTTTCATTAAAACAAAATTATTTTATTTTTCGCTCAAAACACTTTTTGAAAAATAGAACAAAAAAAGCAGAGAAATAAAGCAAAGATCTAATGTTGCTTTTGTATCTAAATATATTTTAGTACTAGAAAAAGACTAAAAGTTATTGACAATATACACAATTTCCAATGAAGGGTTCATGATTGATTGGCAATGGTCCACCACTTTAAAAGCATCTGTACCATCAAAGTAAATGAAGAAAGTTATTCCCAAAAATGAAGTAAACTTTTGATCCTTTTATTTTTTGTTTCACACCAGCTCTTTCAGCTCAGCAATACATCCAGACAACGTCCCTTTGTTCTTGTTTCCATTCGAGTTAATAAATTCAAAATCTGGTTTTTATTTATAAAGGAAAAGGAGGGAAGAGAATACATTAATGCACTTTAAATTGCATATTCTTTGTACTATTTTTATATTTAATCATATCCGTACGCTGTAAAATATCAACAAAAAGAATATAATAATGTATTTTTTGCAATAACTGTATGATTTTATTAAATGATATTAAATTTATTATCTTTATCTAATAAAAATAGATGGTCTATTTGCTTAGCTTGAATCTTTTCACCTACAACATATTGTTTACTCTTAAATTAATTCTTTGAAAAAGAAAGGTTTATATTACAAAATCATTAATATCAGTATTGGAAAGGAACTATAGGCACGACTAATGAATGAGCTTTTCATCATGATCAATTTTTAGCCTTTTGTTTTGAAGAAATAGAGCCTTCTTGTTGGCCGGACAAAATTCTCTCCATTTTCCATTAGGTATCGGTCCTACTCATTTAATGCATCCAAGTGGTACTATCTCCTCTTCTTCCCATTCTATTATGCTTCTGTGAATGTCTCTCCTCACTATTCTCTACTTAACTATCTCTTTCTTGAATCCTGTTGTTAAATGCCCAAAGCCCAAAAGGGTCACTCCGTTGAAATCAAGGCAATTAATGTTTCTGTAGTTTCAACAAGAATAACTCTGCCCTCTCTTTTTGTATGGCTTTGGCAGTAGTTTTCAAGACTAGAAACATGTAGTAGCCATGCATGTAACACTTCTATCTAACATGTCTCATCCTAATGCAGATACCTGATACATGTGTAACTTGTAAGAGATTCTGAAACGAAAGCATGACAGCTATCTAACCCATCACCCAAGTCCAAATAATCTATGGGATACTATGCCCTCGGCAATGCCAAATCCACCATGATACCTGAACTGGCGCCTCCCCAGTTTCTAATTAAGGGAACTCGAAATAAAATGGAGAGAAACTCCAGATTTGCACTTGACACACATGTGATGTTCTTAGCTGTTTGGTATGCATGAATTTTGTTACTTTTTAAATAAAAGGGTCCACTCTTAGCTAGCGTGCACCAGTTGAAATTATCTTCGAGATTGTTTGGGCAGGATATATATGCAATAGGGTACAATTAGACATATAAATGGATGACCGATTACCAAGTGAAGGTTGAACAAAATAGGTCTACCCTACTTTTAGCTTGCCGTAATATCCAAGTAATTTTTCTAAATATGGAAGACGTCTCTTACGTGATCCATGAGGCACATTAGCACCTAAATTTGCTAGTTGAATTTCAACATCTTGTGTGCTGCACGTGACAATTGTTAAGCGATATACACAGAGTTTCTGAAGGATTGTTGTATAGTTTATCTATATGTTTTTATCTAAACATTAAATTTAATATATATTTATTAATTTTAAATAATTCAACATATGTTAATTATTTAATTTAAAATTTAAAATATTCATTTCTATCTTAATCATTGCGGGTTATACATTTGGTATAAGTAAGAATTATCTAGAATTATTTACTTCTAGAACCTAGTTAATCATGATTTGGAAATAAACCTTGTGTTTCCTTGATATGTGCTTTACAGTAATTAGTGTGCATGGGCTTCTCTAAACCCACTTCAAAATCGACCTTTTATAGCAAAGTTTAGCATAATCCTTCAATTTAAGTAGAGATATGATTGATAAACACAAAGATTAGCGCATCAAATCATAAACTTTGCTTAATGGGACACCATATAATGAATTTCCCCATTGATTGCTCCTGAAAGCTTTGGTCTAGTCTAATAGAGGAAGTTTTGCCCTTTTCAACTTATCAACAAATGCTGTTTTTGGGTTCCTATGAAAAGTTGATTATTCAAGGAGAAAAAAGAAAGGTGTTCCTTTGGCATTTCTAACTTATAAACTACAAAATCACATCAAGCCCACGGCACGCTAAACAAGACATCCATGACTTTCCCAATTCAAGCATTTGTATCTTTATATTTTTATTATCGATGCCAACGTTAAACACCTCAAAATAGGGCTCTTAATTTTTACAATTTCCTTTGCACTTTTTTTTTTTTAATTTTCCGTTTACACGTTATATGCACGCAACAAGAAACTTGATTGGATTAAGGCTTCACATTTTTATGGTTTTTCTTTTAGGGTTTAGCTTTGAGTATTAATTTTGACCGTAGTAATACGATAACTCTATATATTAATTTTTAAAATCTAAATTTTTTGATATATATATAGAATTTTTATTTTGATATATGTCTATTTTTAACACATGAAATTTAATTTTATATATAATTTTATAATTTTTATTCTTAATTAAATATTGACTCTAATCCTAAAAAATAAGAACTAATAAATAATTTTCTAATAAGATAATGATATTAATTCTACCCTAAAAATAGTATATTGATTTTATTTTAATATTATATTAATTAATATATTAATTTTCTAATTAGATAATTATTCTAATTTTAAAAAATAATATCTTAAACTATATTTTTAATATTATTTTGATAATAAATTAATTTTTAATTAAATTTTTAATTTTAAAAATAGTAATATCAATTATATTGATAATATTAATTTATATGATATAAAATTAATTAATTAATATTTTTAAAATAATTTTTATATTATTTTACTAATAAAATTTTAAAAAATTAAAAAAAAATATTTAAGAAAATAGTTAGGTTGTTATTATTTTTTAAAATATTGTAAATTAATGTCAAATATTAAAAATATATTAAATTATATTTATCGACTTAGTTTTATAATTAAATAATAAAAATAATCATCGAACGTATAGATATACGACTAATTATTAAGTAATTCTCATTTATAGTGAAAATAATTTTTTATTATATTGAAAAACTTCTTTAGGGTGGTTTGAATTAACAGATTTTAAATGAAAAATTTTACAAAAAATTTATCATTTTGACAGGTAAATAAAAAATAAAAACTTATAAATTTTAAGAAAACTTTCACTTTTTAATTTTTAATGTCTTGAGAGTTTTAATATCTTACCTACTAAATAGGGAAATTCTAAAATCTATATATTTAAAAAATGATAAATTGTTATAATGTTTTTTTATTTTTTATTTAAATATTATTCTTACTAAATTTGTATCATTTACATGTATTTTTAATTTTAAAATATATTTATTTATTTAATTTAAATGATATAAATTTTTTAAATTTACAGATTTAGGTAAATTTATAAATTCTAAAATTTTCACATGATTTATATTCTTTTAAAAGAGTAAAGAGATACCAATTAATAAGAGGGTCCCGTCTATAGCTTGAACTTAAGAGTGGCAATTCGAGTTGGTGGGTCATAATTGGATCATGGTCAGACAGAGTATAACATAGAAATATTAGGTAACTTTTTAAAAATATTTTAGAATTAATAAAAAATATTAATATTTTTAAATGATAATATAATTTAGTCTCAAAAGAAATTATACAAATAAAATATAAAAAATCGTAAAAAAAATTTCTTTTTAAAAATAGAGAAAATTCAGTGCATTTTCTCAAGGAACCTTTTATTTTTCTTCCCTCTCTCCTTACTGTGCTATTTTAACATAATAAATAAATAAATATTATATATATTAGAGTACTATTTGTACTTTTTTTTATCTTTCTGACATAAACCAATGGAGCTTTGGATTTGTTTATGATGCTAAATTCGTATCTAAGAGTGAGAACGAGAAAGAGAATAATGAAATTACAGTAATTACAGAATTAAAAACTATCTACAGTTTGAGTCAGCATGTCGTATTAAACCAAATGAGTTGTATTTAAATTTTAAGTTTAAATAAACTAATATTTGTCTTTTTTCTTTTTAACTCGTATAATTACCTATTATTTCTTATCAAATCATTTAATAAGATGGTGCAACAAATTGGCGTCCAATGCTAAGTCTTAAGTGTTAAAATACATATTGAAGAGATTAGAAATCCATCTCTGGTCACAGAGAATAGAGGGGATGAAAAAGAGAAAGAAAAGTAAAAGATGAAACTTGTGTTCGTATATAATTGCAGCCGACCGCTAGTTGATGATGTTATAGAGAAAGATAGGGGTACTGTGTTGCAGAAAGATTAGTCCCCACCCCACCCCATACTTTGGAATTGAAATGGACCCACGAATAATAATGCAAAAATAGGCACTGTAGATATAAAATTACAAGGATTAAAACCCACAGATCCATCTCAGGCACCATGAAAGAAAGAAAGCAAGCAAGCTTTGAATTGAAGGAGTGGAACCCACTCACATGCAGGTGATGGGAGGGAGAAGGACGGGGAAAAAGTGAAGAGAAGAGATCTGTCGCAGGAGGACTTTTTGGACTATAAAAGGGTGTATTGTTTCGTATTGTAATAGCATTATAAGGTCCCAAAACAATGTCCCTAAACCACCACTTTTCTTGGGGACCATTAACTATTAACCTTCCCCACTCCTCTATCCTATTCCCACTTTCGGATACCCTTTCACTGTCTTGACTTTATTGCCTTCGTCCACACCTACTTCTATGGAAGCCATTTCTTTCTCACGTGCGTCTCCATGCAATTACTTTTTCTCTTTTATCTCTGCTTCCATTTCCCATCCTCTCCTATATTAAATAATAAGCTACGCGGTGCATCAATCCAGCCGTTTCTCTTTCGGACCAAACTTCATCTCTGCATTAGCGATAATGGAAAAGCAGCAAATTCATAACATCAGATCACACATTCCTGGAAAGTGGAAGCTGTTAGTTTTCTTTTAAAATCAACAAATATCAGTTGTTATATGATGATATTCAAAATCTAAGGTGGACCATTTGATTTGTTTTAAGAGACACGACTAGACTGAACAGCTACTAAGGACATGGGTAATGTCCTTTTTCTCAATATGCTTTGTCTTACACAAGTTTAATACACAACTTGCGTGCTGCCTATGTAATAACAAAGCAGGGACCATATTTATATGTATATGTACGTTTCTAAAAAGAACAAATTGTATATCCATAATCTTCCCTTAAACTTGTGATCATCTACAGTTTAACGTCTAATTGCTACACTAATGCATGTTCTGTTGAAGAGAGCTCACAATTTCCTGCGTAAAGTTCTGAAGATAAACAACTTAGATATTAAATCCATAATGTCTAACCTGATCTCTTAATCAATCGAAGTAATTCTGCTGCTATCTTATGAATCAGCCATATAATCTTATATCAATAGAATGGAAGCAAAGAGCTCCAATTAGAAGACATAACCTCTCCAACCCGAAAATCTTTAAGAGCCACAGCTCCGCCTCTGTCCATCTCCATCATCATCACAAGGGAAGGGATCTTAGCTCTTACCCACAATCCATAAACGCACTCATCCAAAATGACCAATCAATACACCAACACCAGCACCGTTTCTTTCACACTCTATTGTCCGTCAGCTATTAACCTCTTCGTATACAGAAGAAAACGTGTCTGCCTCTGATTGGTTTGTACACGTAGCCTAGAGACAGCCAAAATCATAGCATTAAATGATAGCAACGCTTTCTCCTAACAACTTCTGCCTTCTCATTTAATGCTCTTTCAGCTCTCAGCTTGCTATCAGATTCAGATCCCAGCTCTTCCTTTCGCTCCCACCACCACCACAAAAAAAAAAAGCAACCCTTCTCTCACATCACTTCATATCCCGAGCACAGGTGGCGCGTGTATTACATGCAATAAAGTTGTAACACTAGATGTGTTATACATTATTTTTATTGCTAAAATTGCAATGAAATAAAGAAAGATGTAATTAAGGAGAAGGGTTATATATTCTTAGTAAAGCTCAAACATTAGATTAATACAAAACCTGAAAACCGACAAGTAATTCACAGTTTTCCCAGTTCAAAGAAATTAACTTAATGAAATTCAAGAAGAGGGGATCGAATAATTAATAAAAGACACTGTTTTAGAAGTTTTTTCTTTCCGGCTTCTTGTTTTTCAGTCTTTTACTAACTGAGCCAATAACTCATCAAGAGGGGTCGACCTGAGTCAATACCCGAACCACCACCCTTGCCTTTTGTGTTAAGAAAACTCTAGCTGCTACCTAGCTTCTGCATGCATGTAAATGCAACCGAGTCACCGACACACTCCTAAAACCCTTTTCACCACCATGCAAGGAGTCTTCACGCGCGGTTCGTTCTTGACTCAACACCCACACACAAAAAAACATTTTCTGTCTCTTTTTTCACACATCCTTCGCCACCGCCACCGCCACAAATCACACAACTCAACACCCAATACATAAGTAAACACACAGCTCTTGTTAAAAGAAAGAGAAAAGAAAGAAAAGAAAAAAACAAAAAGATTATCATCAATCAGCTAGCTTTCACATTGAAGGGCTGCTTTGATCTTTTGGACAGTGCATGAGATCAGATTATTGACTGTCTCCACCGACTCTACTGTGAGCTTGGCCGTAGGGAGACTATTAACTAATATTTGGAATGCTACCGTCAAGAGGGACCCGCTAACTCTGTTAGGGCCACCACCGTTGTTACCTCCTCCATTTTGGTTAGTAGGTGACCCACGGGACCCGGGACCGTCAGGTACAATAGCGAATCCCGATGGTAATAATGCAACGTAAGCAGAATCTCCACCGTTCATCACCACGTGCATGGCTGGAATGTCAACGGGAGCGTAGACTACAAGCGAGCCCGCCGCATCGATGCATGTCTCCTGCAATATCAGCATGCTGCTCTGGTTGGCGTTCATTGCCTGCTTAATAACACAAAATTATCAAAAGAATTGCAAATTAAGACAGTGGCCTTACATTTGCTAGGAAATTACAAGAGGTGCCATCTATCTTTTTTGCCAATTTCATGTGTTGTCAGAGGACAGAGTCAAACTCTGTGACAAACAACTTTTTTATTTTTATTTTTTCTTTTTACATAATAATCAATCAAAAAGGAAAAGATGAAAATGAGATCAGATTCATCTCAGAAAGGTGACAGGTGTTTTATTATATTTTGACTTTTTAAAAAAGCTAAACAAAACAAAACAACTGTCCCTTAAAATCTGCCTCATGCCTGTCCATTTAGATACTTCCAAAATTCCAAACTCGTCCTTTCTAATTCACCTTTTTTAACTTTCATTTTGACCCCACATCCAGGGTTACATCAGACATTTTTCAAAAGACTTGCATATATATTATCTCCATGTGACAATATTTCTTTTCCAAAAATATTAATAGAAATTATATACTTACGCTTGCACGAAGAAGGGAAACGCAATTGCCGTGATCTTGGCCTTTGGCGATGTGGGCCATCTCCTGCATAGGTCCACCGTTGGATAGAATATCCCACTCGCTTCGGAGGCGTTCATCACGTAGAAAATCAAAGAGTCTTTGTGGAGAAACAGGTAGCCAAACTGATGTGGCAGCGCTCAATACAATGCCCGGTGGTTCGCCTGGATCATCAACGCTCTTTCTGGTCATAACCCTAACATCTTCATCCACGTTTCCTGCATTCAGTTTGTTCCATTTATGGACTGTGGAAGCGCACACACCAGCGCAGAAGTTATCAGTCATTCTTTGAGCCAGCTTCAGCATGCTTCTTCGTCCGCTTGCAGTAATCGCTGCTGCATTAACACTTTCTTTTATTATGCTTCTTTCTTTCTTTCTTTCACGTAAATAAGTCTTCTCTATTAACCAATTACTCAAAATCAACGGGGATAATTTGATTTTATATGTGTAAACCTGTGTGATCTCTTGCCGGCACTGTTGAGGACATGAGAATTGCCAGACACTCGCACTGCCGTTGAAGGGTGGCCACCCATCGTTGCGCGCCGAAGCCCATACCCGAACTTATCAATGGCCGGTAGAGTTGGTGGATTGGACTTTCATCATACTCTGCATGCTCAACCCAAGTAACCTGCAATTTAGTTATTAATTTTTGTTAGATACCATGCTCGGACCGATTATTCTTAGTTGGTAAAGAAGAAAAAGGCATCATCATTGATTATTGATAGCTACTAGATATTATTATTATATCTGATGTTCTTTTATTTTGTCAGCTAATGATTAGAGATTAAAAATCATGATAGAGAAGATGAGAAATGTGGCTTCATTAGAGGGCAGCTGCTAGTCAAACATTGAATATAAAAACAAACAAAAGTTGAAAGGAGAGGTTCATAGTATTATTAAAACAATATAAATTAATACTAATAAACCTTCTTCTGGGTCATTACAATGTCAAAATGTATAAAAACTCAAGAAAAATGTAGGCAAATCTCGGAAATAGCATAGCTCGAGGTTGGGCTCAATGAAAGGATTGGCATCAAATAGATTAAAAAAAAGGAAGGAATGCGAGATTTGAAAGAACAAGGTACAATACGTAGAAGGTGACATCGAGATGTGTACTGTTGTGCATAGAGTGTAATATATGGATTAGATATTCACGTGGAAACAAAATAGCCAGTCTTGAAGTTTGACTATATGGGTCTGTAATTAGTTAAGAAAAAAAATATTAAAAGAGAAACACAGCATAAAGCTGGAAGCAGATCACATTTCAAGATATATATATATATATATATTTAACAATAAATACGAGTAATAGGGATAACCAAGACAGCATCAAAGATTGGAATAGAAACATCAAATGAATTGTTTATCCAATCGAAGTTGAAGATAACTAGGCATTTACTTCCAAAGTATATGAAATCAATGTGTTCAAGGCACCAATATATGAGCGATGGAAGCTGCTAAGGATAAAAATAATGCGGTATTCTCGAATTGATAGTTCTTTTTTAATTTGATTAAGGAACCCCAGTTGTTGAAACTTGAAATGTAAACAATAAAAATTCTGAGACCGAAAGAAGCATCCAATTCAATAAAATAAAGGCTGTAGGAAAGTTCAGATTCGTTGATAAAGTAAGCAATTTTGAGACTCATATGACAATTTGGGGATTCAGTGAGTAATCACTAGACAAAAACAAAACTCTTAGATGCATGAGCCCTAAGTTGGCTTGGGAATGCAAAATGCTCATGATTTTTGACCTTATGTAACTCAGCAAACTCTCATTAATGACTAAAGAGGAAGAACACCCACCTGGAGAAATGCAATAAATGTAAAATAGAAACAGTCTACTGACCAAAATGTGCTGATTACCTTTGAGTACCCATTAGGCATATCTTGAACTACACAGCCAGAAGGAAGCCTCCTGCAGTTAGCAAATGCAGGTCCACCGGAAGTTTCCCGGATAGTGTCAATAGACACATCAACAACAGCCCAAACACCCTCCGCGTGCTGCTTGCAGAAACGGAGGAAATTGACCTCGCGGACGGGGACCAAAGGAGATAGCACTTGGAGTTCAGCATGCATCTGAAGATAGTGATTACGGAATGCAATTAGTGTTAATTAGCAGCTATTTTTAATAATGGGAAAGGTTGGTTAAATAGTACCAGAGGACTGAAACAGTGGCTCGGCTTACCAATTGTAGTGAACCATTTCTAGTTCCCCCCATTCCACTGGATATCACATCAGTGGTAGAAGTCCTGGCAATCACGCAAGGAAACATTTCTGCCCATCGATTCTTGACACAGAGTAACCAAATTAAAAATTAATACTCCCTAAATTTTCTTTAGGAACAAAAATTTTAAAGTGAATGATTAGGGATTAGAGAGATTACGGAGTCCATCAGAGTCTCAACAAGCGCTAGGCTGTTGATGATAACCATGCCAGTCTCTCTGGAAGCCTCAAAAACAAACCCACTAGGTTTCATCCCAATGCAAGGAGTGAATGTTCTCATGTACTCTTCATGGTTCAACATTTCTCTACCACCCTCTAAGCTTCTGATCCAAAGAGGGTTATCAGTTTGTGCCATCTTAACCAACTCATCCATAGCAGCTAAAGCTAGCTCCAAGAACATAGATCTCTCCAGTGATCTATCAAGCCCAGTGACCCCAGTGTTTCCTGGTCTAGTTTGAGTCACTACATTCAAAGTTGAAATCCCACCACCAAAATCAGGCCCTAAAGGCAATGTTGTAGCCACAGTACTTAACCCAGCAAAACCATTGTTACCAACACCAAGCTCCAAGCTTGAATTGGGCATCGGAGGACCAATCGAACTCGCTAATGAAGAAATGGGGCGACCCAAGAACTTGCCAGCTAGAGCACAAACGCGATCTAGCTCATCTTTCAATCGAGCATTCTCAATCCTTAAATGCTGCTCTTCAAGTGAAATATCACCGATTATTGCAGGACCTCCACAATTAGAACAAATCGGGTTTCTCATAGCATCTCTGATGGTCATGTTTTCTGCTCTAAGCTTGTCGTTCTCTTGCCTGAGTAATGAGTTCTCGTGGCGTTCCAGTTGGGTCTGAAGCAATTAAAAGGTAAAAACCCAACCCATGGGTTGCAAATGACATATAATTATTGTACCTTCATTTGGGTTCGCCGATTTTGAAACCAGAACTTGACTTGCCTAGTTTCCAAGCAAAGCCTTTTGCTAAGCTCCAATCTTTGTTTTTCGTCAGGATGAGGACACTCCTTGAACAGACTGAAAGGAAAAACAAAGAAATAATAAAATCATCACTGTAATCCAGTACAATAATTTCACTTGTTTAGAAAATATAAAGAAAAAGAATAGCAAACAGTACGCTTCAAGTTCTTGAATTTGTTGAGGAGTGTGTCGGTGATATCTTTTCTTTCTTGGAGGATTATCGGCTGCGTCTTGATCATCACCAGAAGCTCCATCCATATTATCACTTCCAGATCTACTCTCATGTTCTTCTTCTCTGCTCCTTCTACCACCGATTGTTTCGAAGTTCTCGGCCATCCTTGCTACATGATCACCTTGGCCATCTATGTTTGGTTGTTGCTGAGAGAAAAGTAAAAATAAAACAAGAATACATAAGCTAAGCTTCGAGAGGCCGAGTGCTCATAAAAGGATACCTACTGAAAAGGAAGGAAAAAGAAGAAGAAAGGGTGTGTACAAGAGCAAGGGAGAGGCCAGGAGAGTTGAACATGGATTTGGTGAAAGATGGAGAGAGAAGGCGTGGCTGAGCTATTGCACCAGTGGGCATATTGGTACTGCTGCTGCTGCTGTTGTTGTTGAATGGTATATCTGCCACGATTCTTGCACCTCCACCACCTGGACTACCGTTTTCAAGGAAACCCCCAAAACTCATGAACTTGATTCTTGCCTTCTTTTCAATTTCCTGTATCTTCTCCTTGTAAATAGATCACCAGCACTTATTATTCCCCCTCTAGATTTGCTTGCTTCTTATTATTCCACGGCACTCATCAAGCAGATTTGCTTCCATCTTTCTTACAATGAGGCACATGAAAGTAGCACCCAACCCACAACTACAAAATCAAAAAGTACCACCAAAAACGGATATCTCTACACTTCACCAACAGTATTTTAGAAGAACAGAAATAATTAACAGAGAAGGGAAATAAAGAAGTATAGAGAGGTAGAGGAGACAGAAGGTAAATACTGTCCAAATGTCTCCAACTTCCTCTCTATGGAAACCTATTTTTTTTCAGAGAGAAAGAAAGAGAAAGAAGGCAAGCAAAAAACACCCTTGTAACTCCTGCTTAGCACTTCGTTCTCTATCCCTCTCTCTATCTCTCTCCTTTCTTCTGTTTCTCTCTCTAGAGCAAAACCCTGGTTTTCCTCCTCTAAAGGCTTGTCACTCTATTCCCTTAAAAGAAAAATAAATAGTAAAAGAGAGAAGGGACCGAAAAATTATACAGAAGTTAGCAGTACTAGAAAGAAAAATGAGGAGCCCTAGCAGCTAAAGAAAGGCAAAGTAATATAATATTCAGTTGTGTGCATGCTTTACGATACTGGGAGAGCTTCAAAAAGATTTTAGCATGTAACAGGAAAATATGATAAAAGGGAAGAAAACGAAAGATTTGCAGAGAAAAAGATAGGGAAATAAAAAATAAAAGAAAAGGCAGAGAGAGAAGAAGAAGAAGAAGAAGATGGGAAAGGAAAACAAAAAAAAAAAAAAAAAGGATAAAAGAAAAGGGTGAAGATAAAACGAAATGTGTGGTGGACTCTTCGAAGCCCTACAAATACATACCTCCAAAAAGGATCGGTTGACTCTCTCTCTCTCAAAGTAATAATAAGCAGAAGAATTCTCCTGCTAACACATACTTAGTTATTTATATTTAATATTTGGTAATTTTTTCCACGCTCTACTTTATACTGATTTAATTCTTTTTAATATTTTTATATATTTATTAAATTTAATTTATATTAAAAAATTTGAACAATTCAGAGAAAAACATTATGTACGTAAACATATTAAAAATTTAAATTTTGTAAAACCTTTATTGAATAAATATATAAATGCATTAAAAGAAATGTAATATTATAAATTATGACATTTTAGAGTTTACCTATTATACTCCTTCCATCCTATTTTAGTCTATATTTATTAATTTTATTTAGAAAAAAATATATATTTTATCTTTTTTAATTTTAAGTTTCACTTTTATCATTTTATTTTACTTCAACTCATTAATTTTAAATATATTAAATATGTCATCACAGGTCATATGTTGAAGGAGCATATTAAAATTAAAATTAAAGATCCTTAATGAAATCTAAGAATAAAAGATGAAGCTAACTGAATCTAATAAGAAACACATGAAATGTATTGTAAAAATTAAAAAATTGGAACATATTTAATTAAAGTTTATTGAGTTTAAAATGAAGGATTTGGTTGGGCAGAATCCAAATTAAGGAAAATGGGTAATTGATATGAAAGACGTACAGTTGGTGCAGCCGTGTTCGCGTTCGCGTACAAGAAATTCATGAATTCACCTTTTCCAATCAGACCGTACATCAGTTAAAAACCAAAATATTTACTTACTTTTTTACACTCGTTTCACATCCGTACCCTCTAAAAATAACAAATAATAAATAATATTTAAAACAAATACAAATTTGAAGTGTTGCGTTTCAAATGCAAACAAAAAATACTAATAAAATACTACTTGCTTGTAATAAGAGGGATTAATATTTTCTCAATTGAAATTCAAAAAAAAATAAAAATAATTGATTCAACTAAATTTTCTTTTATTTAAATCCACTATGAATTGTATATAAATATTTATGTGTTATAACGATAATTAAAGTGTTAAGAATATAATGACTAATTGTCGAGAGTGATAGTAATATATCCTTTTATGTTCAATTGCTTTTGAATTAAAATTTTGCATTTTATTTTTTGTAAAAACATTTAACATTAATAACATTCTTTTTCTTCAAAATAAATATCAAAACATGTCAGAATATTTAACATAAGAACAAACTTATAATGGCGAGGATTATTAGTTGTTGGTACTATTTATCAGTTTATGGCACTAATTTGATTAACCCAAAACAAATTAATAAAGTCTAATTATTAATTAAATTATGAAATATATATTTTTTAATAATTTTATCTAGTCATTTCAAAATTTTAAATGCAAGTATTTATTGTTTTATTTATCTTTAAAAACACCCTAATAACTTTTGAAATTTTATAATTAGAAAGATGACAATTAAGTCAATTATGCTTAAGAAGAAGAAAAATTAGTGAGTTAGCAAAAATTATTGCATTTAGACGGAGGATGTGTAAAAGAATACAAACACATAAAATCTTTAATGGTTAGAATGTTAAGTTTAGGACAAACGTTTTTATTGATTCACAATTATTATTCTTTTAGTAAGGACAATCAATTTATTTGATTATTTTTTGTTGTTATGAAATTTTAAAAATATTATTAAAAATTATTTTAAAAATAGATAATATATGAATATTTATTCTAAAATTATAAAATTATTGAATAAAATTACTAAAAATAATAATTTAATTAGTAATTGAGTCAATTAATAAATAAATAAATAAATAAAGATAGAAATGTGTTATGTAGCAATTTGATTAGAAAACCCTAAAAAAGAGTATTATAGGCTGACAGAAGCATTTTGCTATTAGAAATTGTATTTATATTCTAAGACAAATAAGCAATGATGACAAATGATTAAAGAAAATTTAGTTGGAGCATTAGTATGATATGATTAACAGATTTGACTGTCGGATCATAATCGATTTTCAATTTTCTTTTTTTCTTTTTTTTTAATAAAAAGAGATAGTGATTTATTCTCGAAAAAAAGAAGAAGGTGATAGTGATTCAAAGAAGCTGTAATTAGGAATTACTGAATGCAACGAATTAGGGTTAATTAAGTAAGATTAGATATGTTAATGTCTCTCACAGTAATAAGTGATTTGTAAACAAGCATGCTGTGCCATTAAATATCAACGACTTTCGATCCAATAGGTCAGGAGGATGGAAGGGTATTGATATCAAGTCAATAATAATATAATGAATAACAATTGTTATCCCATATATAATAGAATAAGTGAAAAGTGAATATTTTGATTTATCAATTAAAAATTTGAAACTAAGTAAGTCACTCTCTCAAATAAACTAATAAATAATTTGTGAAATTATTAGCCAAATACAAGTTTTGGGGCGTGGAAAATTACAATCTTTACCCCTGTCTTTCCTCATTTTGAAAAAATATAAAACAAAGGAGAATTTCAGTTTGCATTTCACTGAAGCGACGACGTAATTGTTCAAATGGCTAAATCGCCCTTGAATTTTGTTGTTTTTCTACAGGGTCCCTATAATATTCTACTGGGTTAAATTGAACCCTTATACTTGTATTTTTCTTTTGTGATTCTTTAGTGGATGTTAAACAAGTGTGTGTGGAATTTATTATTATTATTATTTACTTCTTTGTGTTTTTAGTGAAATTTTTGTTAAAGTTAATAAAGTTTAAGGGGTAAAAAAGATGGGTTAGTGGAGAATCAAATTAAGTGTGGTCTAATTAGTTGACAGAAATGTTGAACAATGAAGTAAGACCAAATTATTTAATACAAAGCTGAAAGATCAACAAGCCAACTAGCTGCTGGCATTTTGATTGCAAAATAAATTGCACTGTTGAGAAAACACATAACTGATTCATTTATTTTTACAATGAGAATGAACCAAACACATGATCTCAATTTGTATTACACAACTGGATACCAAGAATTTGATTGGAAGAACTGAATTGAAACTTGAATGCTCTCTGTAACTGCACACAGCACCCATTATCCATCAAACAGTACCTTACTTCATTTTTAAGCAGTAGAAACTTGAAAACTGTCACCATTAATGGGAACCAAAAGAAAAAAAAAAGAACAAATTTTGGGAAATTAAAAGTAGCTAGCTGTATCATTCAACCATCATAAATTGAAAGAGAAATTTGCTATATGTGCATATACACAGAAACACCAACTCCATATATTTCTGTCATGGAGCTTTTTTTCATGAAATTTTTTGATTTTTCTAGATAAAGTAATTTATGCAATTTTATTTCTCAAAATTAGCAATGAATGTTCTTGCAATTGCCTTATTGACAACCTGGTTTACTTATTTTCACTGTGTCCTGTGTATTTAGGGCAATTTATTATTTACTAGTTTTAGTCATCATATGCTTACCACTAATTCATTTTATCTAATAAGACAACCCAACTGCTCAAAATTGAAAATTTAGATTGGTCGATGGTTTATGTATGATAATTAAAAGAAATTTAATGAATACACATAAGAGTTTATATATTATAGGCTCTTAAATTTATTTGATTGGTTATTCCATTTATCTATTAAAAAGAATAAACGAAAAGAAAATGCATCATATTGAATAAAACTGTCATTCTTGCTTGTGACATTTTCAAGTTTAGGCAATCTGCTTGATTAACTTTACTGAAATACTGAGCCACTTGTTTAGTTGTGAACCTTATCTATTTGTCTCTTCTTTATAAGCACAAAAGAGCAAGCAGAGGGTGTAACTTTTTTGTAGATGCTGGACAAGGCAAAAGCATGTTTCAGATTTTGAGAAAATACCAAGAAGTTGCTATTTGTATAAATATAAATGTAAACGAGGAACCAAAGTGTCATAAGAACTGGCATATTGCAATAAAAGTAAGGAAAAATGGGAGCTAAGAAACAAGTCCAAATGTAAAGCTCCTAAAGAGCAATGAAAATGGCATATGAGTAGAGGAAGGAGTGGGTAAAGGGTTATGTTCCGATTTACAGGCCCACAACCCACATGACCTTTCACTCTCATTAGGTTGTAATCTGAACAAGAAACCGTAATTCCTTTAATTTTTCTTCCCATGTATGAATGCCAACAAAGCCTTAATTAATTCCACGATTCCAGGTAGAGGAAGAGAAGATATATTGACAGTGCCAATTTTATTAATTTTCTTTTATTAATTTCGACAGGGTAAACTCAGGCCCACCATTTCTATTTCTTTTGCTGTTCCATTAATAAGCGTAACTTAGTTGATCTTCAAGTCAGACTGTAAAATTTAGAACCGAAGCAAATTAATTATATAGAAAAAGAAAAAGAAAGACAAAAAATAATGCCATTATTTTTCTTCTTTTTGCAGCCCATAACCTCTTTCTTCCTCTTGTTTACATTAAGGTGAGCCGCCTCTTTGTTTGACGAGTCTGCATTATGGGAAAAGAAAGAAATGTATCTTTTGATCTCCAACTCATATACATATATATATATATATATATCTATTTGTAGTTTCAATTGGTGCTGGTTTACACTACCTCCATGAATTTGGACAAATAGTTTTTCAACCCGTCATTCTCATTTCAATTCATTCATTCATTCTTCTTCTTCTTTTTTTTTTTTGGCCTTTTGCTAATTTGGGTCCAATTGGAAGTTTTGATGAGCTTTATATGCACGTTAATATCGCATTCAAAAATTATTTTATAGATCTAAAGCATGAAAATTAAATAACCACTTCACAGTAGATGTGAATATATTTTGGTACTGTTATTCGATAAAATCAAGAAATGAGTAAAAATAAAATAGATTATTGATCCATATAAGTGAAGTCTTCTTTCTTTCTTTCTTTGTTGTAGAACAAGAGATCATGAAGGCAGTGCGGGTTGAAGTAATGAATTGAAATGAGGATCGGCAGAGTTCATAAACTAGATGTCTTAAAAGCTGAAATGCTCCTTCTCAATGGTGGGTCCATAGTTTTTGCGAGGGCAGAAGGACCCAAACCAAATGGATGTGAAAGTAAAGGGTGGTGGGGGACTTCACCTTTTTTCCCATTTGACAACCATCTTATCTGCTGAAGTTCCTCGCCAGACTTGACTGCTTCTTGCCTCTTAACTTTATTATTTTTATGTTTTTCTCAAATTCTCTGTTGTGAGGTCAAAATAGTTAGATAATACTCAATTTGCCTTGCTCCTACTCATCCTATTACAGGCCAGCAATCGGTCAGTGCTAAATCGAAAAATCGAAACAGAACTAAAATTTATTAGAAATATATTTTCTTTTTTCAATTTTAATTGTAGAAATTGATCTCATAAGCAATCTCCCTATATGTATGTATCTCATCATTGGTTTGTAGTTTTTTTCTGATTACTAAAATTAAAACCAAACTGAACTCAACAATCAAACATACCTAAAGTTCCAAACCAATAGTAAAATCACAAATCTGAATCCTTTGGATTTTTTTTTCAATCTTTACTGAATTCTACTCACCCCTAGATCCAATAGCCTCATCAGATGAAAGATTTGAGGTCGTATGCTAATTTAAGTAGATAAAGATCATTTTGCTGAGGATTAATACCAGTATAAAAGTTAAAATCATGATGTTCTTTTTAATAAACAAAATGTCATTGAACTGAAACAAATAAATATTCGATTGTATAAATTAAACAAGTCCATTAAGATTGAAGAAATTGAAAATTGGAAAGAGGGTAATAAATGAAATGATATGAGATCCAAATGGCAGGGCTCGTGTATGGACTTTATTAAGGTCTGCTCCTGATGAAGTCATTCCGCGCTTATTGCACGGCTTCTGCAACTAACTTGTCTCCAATTGCTAGACTCACTTCCAACTTCCAACGTCTCAACAATTGCCACGCTCGTGCAATTACTCCACAAGGTACCAATCTCACCTTTACACTTGGATATTATACCAAATTCCAGAGAGAAAAAGCATTAAATTTCGTATTCAATGATAAAATTAAGCACAATTTTGCACTTCAGTCAAATTATGAGGAAAATCAGTTTTATATAACTGCCGAAATGGTGGTTGTTCCTACTTCCTGTAACTGCCAAAAACCTTCAGTTGTTTCCTTCTTCCTTTTCTTAAGGTATTTGGCCAATCCGTCCATTGAATATTTCTTTTTCTTTTTTTTTTTAAAAAAAAAGAAAAGAAGAAGACTAATAATGTGGCGGTAAAGGTCAAATAGTCAAAAACAGATGCCTGCGCAATTCAAACGGTGTTAAAGACGCAACAACGTGGTCTTTCATTTCATGGTATTTTTCTGCCATCTTCTAACATACCGCCACTTCTGCACACACCATGGATGTTGATTTTGCAGTCGCATCTACCTAATAACTAATTTGTTCAGAGTTTTCAATTTTTGCTTTTGTTTTTTTGGTCATAAGAAAAAGTGGCAAGCAGAAATAGGTCAGCACTGGTGTCAACATACAAGAGGAAAACAACAATTGAGGGACCAAATTGCCGGTGATAAATAAAATAATATAACAATCTGACTTTATCATTGCTTCAGCTATACCTATTCTAAACACACAAAAAAAGGGAATGCATCTCTCCATCTTTTTGTACTTCCTACCATCTCTTCATATAATCAAAGCAGAAGATCAAGAAATGAATCTGCACCCATTTTATGCATGCAGATTACACATTGTTATCATATTAGAATTAATACAAAAGAAGGGAAAAAGTACATTACAAAGAACTAATGTGTCAGTGAGATGCTGAAGGAAGCTTCCAAAAGCTTTTTGTTGCAACCATGATTTTTTCTCTCCCGTGTGACTCAGGTTCTTTCTCATGTATGGTGGCCGTCCACTTTACAGCATGAGCCACGTGAGCCACTCTGTCAATTACTTCAGGAGTATCACGAATCAAAACAGTTCCTTCTGGGCGTAATATCCGATCCATCTCCACCATTAAATCCACAAGGTTACACCTATAGTAAAATAGGTGATCAATGAACTTACACACTTTAGCCATAACTTTTATGCCCAGAGAGAATGGGCAAATGCAGTGACAACCCAAAATGGCGCAGGGCTATTAAAATCCACAACCCCATAATAAGTAAAGCAAACTTTTTATCTGAGGTAAACACAGACTTTCTTTTGTGAAAAAAAGAAAATATTATATCTGGATGACAAATATACATTAATATATGCTTAATGAGTTTATTTATGACTGTGTTTGGCAGTATTGCCAAAGCATTGACACAGGTGAATCACAATGAATAGACCTGGGCACAGAGCTTAAAACAAAAACCAAGAACTTCCCTCATTGAACAGAGTCCCAGTGTCAAACCAGTAAACACAAGTCTAAGCAACCTAGAAAAGAACAAGCTAACTGCATAATTCACCAATTTAATACAGATAAATCAGCTAAACAAAGCATGCATATATATTATGACAAAGAAATATTAGATCATGGTAAATTATGCCTTCACAAGCAAGTTATTCTTCCCCCAAATGGATGGCAAATATACATGTTTCTCATTGCTTACTTCCAACAAAAGAAGTTGCCTCTCTCATCGTTAAGAAATAGAATCGAAAAGGACAATCAAAGGTCCATTTCAATAGGCTACTGAATACCTTATTCGAAAATAATAAATAAATCCTAATTGAATTAGGTAACTTTCTCCGAATAATTAAAACAAAGAGGTAAATAAACAAAACAATAACAATCAATTAACTGCAGAAAATGCAAACTTGTAGTACCTGTTCTTGCTTGAACCTTTTATCAGTGATTCAATGCCAGCTACATGGATGAGATCATAAGTGCGAGGATATGTTGAGAAAGGCTCACACCTATGAGAAACATAAATTTAATAAACTCTGTCGTCCATGAAGCCACCATAATCAAAAAATTAAGTTGACTGCCAAAAGTAGGTGCAGCACTATTCTTGGTTATTTGCTCAACAACATATAACAAATTTGTTGACACTCTTAAAAACAATTCTTAAGGGGCATTAACATTAAATCACCAAAAATAAGAACACATAAGTTCCTTTACTTATTTACAAAATAAAAGCAAGACTAACTCACCAATCATGGTAGACTCCAATCAAGCCTCGGTCAAAAATTACATCCAGAGTTGACAGCTTGCCAGCAGGAACAACATTCATCACCCATGCCGGATCAGATGAAAGCGCTGAAGCAAAACCCCCAAAAAATGCATTCATATCCATGACATTGCGAATAGCTTGAGTCCCTAGCTTCAGATTCAATGAGTTCCTATAGTATGTCACCCTCCTAGCCCAGCGTCGTGTGTCAGCCTCAAACAAATCAATCCCATTTTTCATGCGCATGGCTCTTGAAGGAGCCTCCGTCAGCCTATCTGGCCACTTAGGAATTGTTCCAACAGCATATTCTCCCTCAACAGAAGGTATCCTACTCAAACACTTCTTTAATTTGAAGTACCTGCAATACAAATGAGCTTAGCTTTAAAATCCCCGCTGGTTATTACAAACAAATTGCTTCTCAGACATTGTACAGGAAAATTCATTAATGTGCATACACAGCAATATGGCCTACTGAGTACATTCAAAGTTGCTAAAGAACTTTCTACTCTACTTCAGAAAATAAGATGTGTTATTATCATATTACCAGGCCTGACTAGGGTCCTCTGATTCCTCACATAGTTCAAGCCCAAACTCATTTTGGTTAGGCAGGCATGAATCTCCAACAGGTTTTTTCCAGATGACAGTGTTTCCATCCACAGCAATCAGCTCGTAGCACAGTGCCCTTGCCACACCCTGGAGATCTGCCCATTCTTTATCTTGTTTAGCCCACTGAACAGGAGGACCTGATATGACTAGATATCCTCCAGGGCGAAGTAATCGATCCACTTCCATAAAGTAAGTTGCATCTGCACAATAGAAATCTCATGGTAAAAGAGCTAGTAACAAGTATTAGCATACACAAAGCAGGGGGAATAGAGAACTAACTATATGCTGTGAAAGGGATCAAACACCGAGAGCAATGCACCAAGTCAAATGAGAAAGCAGGAAATGGTAGTCTACGAGTGCCAAGCATAGCAACAAATGCTGGAATTCCTCTTTCCAGTGCAAATTGTATCTGAGATTTATGTGAATCTCTAGGAGCAAATGAGAGGGTTAAAATCCCTTCCTTTAATAAATATCCTCCAAAACTAGCGACCTACAAAATAATCAGATTGTGATAATTTCAATTCGAAAGCACCCAACATTTTGAGAGGAAAGCAATTAAAGAAACAAAATATTATACCCCACATCCCATGTCAAGGGCAGTCCTTAAAACACCACTGCTTATAGGGATATACTGTCCAAGCTTTTCAATATAAGGAATAGCTCCTTCGGGAAACATAGTGCCACCACCAGGAAATACAAAATATTCACCATCCTCTTTCATCCATCCCTGATGCCCTTTCCTATCAGCAATTTTATTGTGTGGCATGTTCGCATGCCATATCTGCACAACAGCACAAGGGTTAGTGTATTCACACAACAATTCGGTTGGCCTTGTTTGCAATAAACCACGTGCAAGAGTTCAATTAAATTGAATTCTTGCCAAATCATGCCTCTTTTTTTTTTTTTGTAAAGCTGACAGAAGTGAATTGTAATAGCTAAAGTCCTTCCAAGCACAAGAAATAACTACAGAGAATTCAGTGTACATTATATACACAAATTAATTCAACTAATAAATAACCTCATTTCTGAGTAGTTTAGTTTAATGTAATGTACTGTAATTGATCTAAACAAACAGAGGAAGGTATACCTTATGCAAACTCTGGGGCCACTGGACGGGAATCTTATAACCATTAGGAGGAGGGATCAAACAGAGAGGAGTCTCATCAGGAATCGGACAGTGACGCTCTCTATAAAAATTCATATCTCTACTCAATTGGCTATTGCGCCTTGGATCTTCACACGGCATGTGATCAACTGACTCCGCAGGGCATGCTTCGATTGTCTGAGTATGCCGCCCTGCCTCTATCAGCTCCACTAAACGGTGACGCTGACGTGGATCCGACGTGGAAAGAAGTAAAGTTTGACGACCGGAAGCAGCCAGAGAATCGCCTAGTGGAGTGAAGACTAGAAGAAAGAAGAGAAATACTAAGAAGAAAAATGCAGCGGATACCAGGTCAAGAAGCTTCCATTGCCTAGGGTTTCTTTTAGACGCGGGCAGATTTAGGTGCCCCATTTGATTTTACTGGTCGAGATGGAGGTTTTGGATCTGATTAAAATCTCATTTTCAAATCAGGCATCTGATTGCTTTTTTTTTTTTTTTTCCTTTTCTGGATAAAGAAGCAGAAGAAGAATGAATGAATGAATGTTGCCTGTAAGTTATGGTGTTGAATTAAAGATCGGAACTTAGAAGTATTTCTAGTTCCTTTCTCGACGAGGAAGAGAAGAAGTGTTGCTTTGCTCTCTGGAGGGCAAGTATCTGCAACTGGAGGTATTAGTTAGAGATGGAAGTGGAGAGAGCTAGTTGTACTTGGCGGTGATGCATCTGGCGGTGAATGTATCCAATTGAGATGAAGTGACGGACAGCTGTCATGTATTTGATTTTGGGAGACTCCTGCTCTAGAGCTGCTCGTGACAGACAAATAGAATTTAGCTTAATAATAATTAAGCGTCTTAATTTAACCCATCAAGGAAAAGCGAAGTTAATCTTGAGCTAGAGCGTTATTCCCAATTTAGAATGCTCCACCAGCCCCTGGCACAAAACCGAAAAAGAAAAGGAGGTCTAATTATATTCTGACTTTTGACAGAGGGAAACCAATTGATTTATGCCGAAACAGTACTTTAGGGTTGCGAGTCTTACATTTTGGTGAATTTTCCAAATTTAATTGTTAATTTGTCGTTGCCTCTTCCTATATTTTCAACTTTTGATCAAGCAGCTCAGCACTAAATGGGTCCATGCGCAACTACATGAGATGAGATGTGTGTTCTAATCATGTGTAAGAAACGCATTAATGAGTAAAAATAGCCCACCAAACACAATCATCTCCGGCCGCCACAACTGCATTCTCGGTAGAGTTGCAGCACATGCACCACCCCCCCCCCCCCCCCCCCCCCCCCGCGACAGCTTTCTTTCTTTCCTTTTTGCAACTCACAGCACTCCACTTAAAATAAAACTCTATTTCAGGAACTCTAACAAGCCAACAAATACATGAAGCATAATTGAACTTGCAGTTGGACCCAAATCACAAAATTTGGAAGTCAGTCATATATAGCACTTCAATAAACGGCGAAGGGTTATAGTTCAAATTGACGTTGACAAAATAAATCCAAGTATATACAAAAACAACCACCATCGCATACTTGCAATTGTTACACATGCATGCGTCCTGCAATCCTCAAAATCTACCGCCACGGACAGCTCACGAACCTAAACGAGATATGTTGGCCATGGTTCATCATCTCAGCTCAAAAAATTCTAAGTTCCTATACACCTTATGATGCACTCTATCATCTTGGATAGCTCCAGAAACCTATTCAAAACAACGCTGGCCACGCTTCATCATTCCAGGCTCCAAGATAAATTAGAAACTCAAAGTTTCCTGGATGCCCTGAGATTATATTCATGCTTGATAAGATTTGCCCTCAGCAGCATCGCTCGAACATCCCTATCAAACTCGTTGCCAGTTTGTAGAACTCGTTGAAAAGTGGCATTCCTTTGATCTGCATGTCGAGCATACAGAATTTTATTGTGGGAATCAATCCGTGCCTGCAGATAAATGAAAGTTTCATAAATAAAGCACCAACATGTTAGTAACGAAATGCTTTTACAAAGAAATGGTTCCAACCAGTTGAAAACAGCATGTGGAAAATAAAAGGTCATACCAGATAAAGTTTGACCAATACTATAGGACAAGGAGATAAAAACATAAACAGAAACAAATACCTGTATTTGATTGTCAGTAATCAAGGCTTCAAGCTCTTTCTCTAGCCCTGCAACACTTGTTTTAAAAGCATTTGCCATCATGTGCAAATCAACAGACACAAATGGGTGTGTATACTGAATGAGAGCTTTGTTACGGATTTGATCGTACAATGTCTCAACATGGTCATGCAAATGGATGTCAAGCAATAGGTTTGCTTTGAGATTTCCCAAGTAATCCAGACATGAAGCATAATGGCTGCATGAAAACAAGATGAGATGCCTATGTCACAAATCAGGAATCTAATGATTCACTGTAATAGATGGCAAGAATCTTATGGGTAAAGATAATTAGATTGAAAATAAATAGGTATAAAAATCAAAGAGGGAGAGAAGGCAGCCACAAATTTAAACCAACAGAGGAATGGTGATGAAAAATACTGCAAGACAGATGGAAATAAGAAAGACACCTTTTCGCTCTTCTTTATTCTTGCTCTTGCAAGAAATAAGCGAAAAATTTCAAACAGATAGTTTAACCCAAAATGTTCTAGATTTCTCCATGAAAATCACTGTAGGGCGTAACATACAACCCAATGACAATCAACTCACACCAAAATTGAGCAACAATAGAAAACTGTTCCGATATTAAAAGCCTGCATCTGGTCTCTTCAAAGACATTATAAAATTTACACCTCAACTAAATTTAACTCAACCTTAATATCTATTTGTTTAAGACTTGGAGTCAGATACTTCCATTTTTCTATATAGAGCAACATAGAATCCTTAGAGTTTCCAAAATGTAACACGATGCCTGTTTGCCATTTTGCAACAAGTCATAAAATCAAAGCATAAGATAGGAAATTAACAAGAAAAATATCACTCTTTAATACCACATTAACTTACCTTGAGTAAAAATCATGAATAAGCTCTCTCACTTCAGGTACCAACTCCAAGAAATTGCGGAAGTTCAGATTGTCTATAACTTTGTTCTACAAGTGAAAAATATTAAATCAGTAGCTGGAAGAGCAAAACTTTGTTCCCATTTAATTTAGATGTCATACAAATGAAGATGATGAATTACCTTAAGCTCTGTCCGTTCAAAACTTGCAAGAGCACACAGTCCTCCATATGTTGCAACATCTTGAGGTGCAATCACTTCAGTGTAAGAATTTCCCAGTTCAGGAGCTACTTCAAGGAACTGTACACATACCACGAGAAAAAATGTAAAGAAAGAAGATTACTTGCCACGAACAACGAACATAAATTTGAGATTTCCAAATAGAGAATCACAAAATGGTGATGAGACAGCCTCGAGTTTGGGTATATAAAGATCTAGTTGCCTTTCAATATTGGTAAGAAAGTTAACCATCATAAGTTAAACAAAAGACCAAAAAATGTTAGACACAAAATCAAATGCAGGGATCTCTAAGAGGATGGTTCTTTATAGTCACAGAAACTTTCAGTAGTGTTCTGATATTTTATGATCCTATAAGAGAATATGTCAAACTGATGCCATACCATCAGATTTCTATTTGTTTAAAATTTTAAACAACTTATTATGAATCACCATTGACAGCCATTGGGCTAGCAGCTTAATGGTCAAATACTCATCTTAAAGTGTAAGAAGAAGATATAGGTTCAGTCTCTCACATCTCCCCTCCCATTTAAAATTTGTTGTTACCAAAAAAAATAGAGAAAAGGATGGCATCCAAGAAAAAACACCAGTCTATTGTCAATGAGAGATAATAATGCTTGTTACAAAAACAGAAAATGAGAGTAGATAAACGAAAGCCTACAGAATACCTATTACAGTCACACTAGTTATCTGTTTTGTGCTTTAGAATTCATGATAAAAAGAATAATGCAGGCTGGCTAAGTTGTGGCTACAAAGTAACATTTTAAAATCAGCAACAGACATGGTAGAGAATCAAAAAATACGGAATCTGACAGACCTTGCGAGCAGCAAGCTTATACTTTCTAGCCTCCAGATGAGCTAAACCAGCAGCACAACGCAGTTTAGCAACAGTAATAGGATCAAGAGCCTCAGGAGTTTGCTCCGCTTTGCTAACATAGCTTGTAACATGAGTAAATTGACCCATCTCGATGCTAACAAGAATAGCACTCATACACATATGAATAATATGCTTTGATGTAGTACAATAATCACGAGTACGAACATAACTTTTGAAAGCTTCACCAAGAGCACCATGTGCATAATAGAAATCTCCAAAATCGTTGTATCCCATTCTTATACTTTCTTTTATCAAATTTGTCTGCACGAGAATAAATCTTAAAGATAAATCATGCTAAATTCAAAGGATATGTCATCGCATACAAGGCATTAAATTAGGGTTTTTACTTACCCTATAAGCATTGAGCTCGTTCTCGAGCCTCTCTTTACGTTGTTCAGCTCTGCGATCCACCGTGTCACACCACGTGTTATCCATAGAATAATTAGGGCCAAGTCTGCCATCAATTTTTTGCACAACTTCACGAAACAGCTGTGTGTTCTCGCCTTTCTTGATCTCTTCATACGCCATTCTTAGGGCCTCCAATTGCATCGTTGGGTTATCGCAGTGATCGGCTATGAAAAGGAGCCGAGTGATTTTCGTTCTTCCTGTGTAGAGACCTGCATATGCCTCGATGTCCAATTGTTCGCCACTAATAATTGGTCTGTTGCGGCTGGTACTCTCGCCGCCATTTGCGTAAATCTCGTCGTCTGCATCCATCGTGATGACCGGGAATTGGGGGGATAGGGCTTCTTGTGTTGCAGAAGACTAGTCTGTCTGTCTGTCTGTTTACTAATTAGTAACTAGCTGCTTTGCTCCCTGACGGACACGGTGTATGCCAATCAAGGTATTTTCCTCAAAAGAAAAATGACGTCGTTTTTGTTTGCTATTATTCTGGTTTTTTTTTTTTTTTTGAACTCCTGTTTCGTTTTCTTCTTTTCCTCGAGTTGCGATGGATTTTGATAGTGATTATTATGCAATTTTCAGATTCAAAAAAAAAAAAAAAAAAAAACACAGAAAATTTGCAGGGACATAGAGAACGGTGATCTATACCTTTTTTGGTTTTATGAGATAGATTATGATAATTTTATATAATAGTAATGGCTGTTTATGTGTTTGATCCTCTGTGATGATTTGAAGATAATTGTACCCTAAGAGACTTTTGCAAATCTGATATATTAAACTGCAGTCGTCAATGAATTAATGTTCTATCTGTTGAAAAATAAATAAATAAATAAGTCTATAGTTAATAGTTATTCATTGTAGATGAAATTTCCGAATGTGTATTTTTCCTTCAATGTCTAATTAACACTTTCTATTTATTAGTTACCTTATTAATTTTATAATTCTTTCTATAATTGTGTTTTTTTTTGTCCAAATAAATATATTATATCCGTTTCAACCAAATACCGACTAAACATACATATGTAATTATATCAAATGCAGACTTCTATTTTTCACATAAAATTTCATAATATACTGTTTTTTCTAATAAATATTTAAGAGTGCAAAGAAAAATAGTAATATTGTGTTATAGCTGCTCATTCCACCTCTATTGCTTCAGCGTCCCTTAAATCATTAATAATAATAATTAGAAGATTATGATTGAATTTTGAAAATAAATTGCTTTTCATAATGTATAGAACTTAAATGAAATAAATTAAACATTTGATAATTATATTTTAGAATAAAAATCAAATTGATTTATATGTAAGTTGTATTTTTTTTTATTATTATAGATTAGTTGAAAGAGTAGGCCAACCTTTTCTTTTAATCAACGCTAACTACCGTTAGTGGGAATTGAAGCATACTATACTAATTTTTCTGAACTGTTATTTCAAATTAAATATGATGTTTGGATTAATTTTCACTCATATCATAGTTAATCTATCTGTTTAAGTTACATATTTATTTTATTTTTCATGTTAGATTATGATTATAAGAATAAAATTTAACAGTTGGATGCAAATTTAGATCTATCATTAAATTAAATAATCAATTACTGATATTTGAAATAAAAATAGGATCACCCGATAATTAATATTATAATTTTATAATAATAATAATAATAATAATAATTTAAATATGTATTTTCTTTCCATTTTAAGAAAAGATCCAAGTTAATGTTAAAACTAATGATAACAATTAATGATATGATATAAAAGAATGCATGAGATATACAGATTACTCATAAATTTATCTTTTATTCTTAAAGTACAGAACTACTCTAAGATTCAAAATATTAACGGTTCAACCAACGATTAGGTGGAAATGGAATACAAAGTTATTCCTATCGTAAAATAGGATAAATGCAACGCGGGCTCCAAATCTCGAGTCGAGGGTATGAATAATTGCACGCCAAACAGATTCCAAGATTAGACACGTACCACAACACTCATACAAATTGCTTCTTCATGTACAGCAACTCTTTTGGCGATAAAGTTGAATAAAAGCGCGCAAGCAGTGTGTTTCCACTCGCAACACACAATTCCGTACGTGTAACCCCCCCCAAAAATCTATAGGTATCATTTCTCTGCCAGCTGAAGAATCTAAACAAACACACGGCCTCTATCTCTCTATTGTCCTCCAACATTTCTCTCCCTGTCAACGGCAATGGCGAGACCAACTGCAGACTCAATCGATACTTTCATGAGAATCACCGGCGCGTCCGAGTCACACGCTGTGCGAAAACTGGAGGTGCATTTTTTTCTGATCTTTGTTCTTTTTTCATAATGCGAGCTTGATTTCTCTTTTTTTAATTCCAGGAATCTCTACACATTTTCATAATCATAACATTTGTTACAGTTACGCTCATGTTTTAGTTTTTTTTTTTCCAAGATCTGAAACACAGTGGTAATTTTGTTTTACTAGGGTTTCTTTTTTTTCTTTAGGTCGAATAATGTGTATTGAATATCAGTTTAGGTAGATTATGCAGTAGTCGAGTAACTTAGAAAGATCGCGAAGGCACCGCATTACTTTGTTTTACATTCGCATATTTCAATGATGAACATCTGCTGCCAGAGTTTAGTTAAGTAATGCCACATTTTTCATGTCTTTTAATGTATAATAACTTAATGAGCCAAATATCTTGATTTGGGACAGTGACTCCTCACTCCTTGATGCTTAGATTTGAAAGTATGTAGTTTATCTTGATTCATTGATGGTATCTATCTTGTGCGTCAAACATGTATCTTTTCTTTTAGGTACGCTTTCTATAGCTTTTTGTTTAACACAATTAGTAACTTTCATTCTGGATGTTCCAATCAGTTGTATTGTATCATTTTCTGTTACTTGTGGCACAATGGTATGCAAGTCTTGGCTTTCGTGTTAAAATTTTTGCAAGTGTGTCAATTCTTTTTGTTGAACTCATGGCTTATCAAATCTTAACTTCCATATTTTTCACACTATTTTTCATTAGTTGATCTGCGTCCCAAGCAATAGTTGCAGATAATTTGCTTAATTTAAGTTCTCAAACGATAATTGTATCCTATTTTCATTACACTTGTATTTTGTTACACATTTGTGTCGCCAAACATGCCATTTCATTTGGGGCCTTATGCCCAAGGCAACATAAGTTAATTTTAGTATTTCAAGTTCCCTAACTCTCGCCAAGTTCTCTGGTTTATTTTGTTTAACAGGAATATGGAGGCAATCTTGATGAGGCTATAAATGCACATTTTGGTGAAGTGGAAAGAAACCTGTATGACATTCTACTCAAAGGCAACATTTTATGGTAATGTCTGTTTTATCTTAATCACATTTGTCCCTGTTTTGTGCAGCACGAATCCATTATCCACTGCTTCTCCTCATAATGACTTTGTGAATACAAGAAATCAAACTCAAGATGGTTCACGCGGAATCTTACCCCTTCTCTCTGCTGCTAGAAGCTTTAAGCCTTCATTGCTACTTGATCCCAGTTACAGGAGAAATCTCTTGAACCAAATTGGTTCTTCTGTTTTCACCAGTCGTGAGCCACTGTATACACAGACAGGAAGGTTCAATAATGGTTATCAGCAGCCGTATCATTCAGGACCAATGCCTGCCTTGGAGCATGCTGATGGAACTTCATTATCTCATGATCATCAATTTCATGGAAATGTCTCAAGAGTTCATGAAACAAATCTGCACGGTAATGATATAGAAGAACAAATGATTCAATTTGCCATTGAGGCTTCAAAGCAGGAGGTAAAAGAAAATCCTCAGCATTGGTGATATAATTCTCCTGATATATTTTAAAGCTATTGCATCTTCTTGGCATAATTATTGGTTGTGCTCTTTTAAAACTTTTCTTGGTGCAGGAATTATCTGGTCATCAGCAAAGGCATTCCCATCTGGCAGATGATGAGCTGTATCATGCAATATCATTATCCCTGAAGGTTTTTCCCTTTGCTTCAAAACAACTGTTTTTTTTTTTTCATTTTAGTTGCTGTTAGTTACTTCTAATGTGAACCATGTTCAGACAGCCAAGCAAGAAGAAGCAATACGTGAGCTAACATTAGAGGACCAAAAACAATTGGTAGTTCGCAATTCAACTGGAAGAGCTGAGAAAACTAATGATAGCAGATGGCAGGTGTGCTTCATGTCATGTTTATGAGATACAATTCGTCACACTTGGAATCCATCTCTCAAACAATTTATGATCATTATAATGTAGGACAATATTTTTGTTAAAAGAATGTCATTGTAGCTAGTATTTGTCTCTCAGGGTAAAATGCATGAATTGTTTGCTTCTTTTTGTATGTATAATAAACACTCTCATAGGATATTTTTGTAGAAGACTTTACTGGGCTCAGCTCCAGTGCCACTCTTTTGACCTAAAACATAATGTTGCAACTCCATAAGAGCTTGGGAATAGAAAGAAATACCTAAATGCAGATAGAATGTTTTATGTGAGTTATTGATGTTCCCTTCCCTTTATATGTAAAGAACTTATTTTTCATCATCTATGAGGTATTCTTACCCTTTGTTTTTTCAAGTTTTAGCCAGGAAGCTCATCATTTCAAGGGGGAGCAGAGGATTTCCACGAACAGTCATTGGTGAGTAAAATCTGTTGAACAACTTTTAGTTGGCCCTTGCTGAAAAGGGGAAGAAATGAAAACAAAAAGAGTAAACCGAACTCTGTATTACCCTTGTGCTGATTATTTGGTTTGCATCCTTCTGCCAATAAAGTGGGGTGGCATTTCTTCCAAAGAGCTTGACGAAGCAATTCTTCTTGAGGCAGCCATTTTTGCTGAAACTTCTGAAGGGACTTCATACCAACGTGCCCCTCAACCACCAACTACTCCAGACAAAATTAAAGGTCCCTACCCACAGAAAGTACACTGTCGCCCATCTCCCTCCGTTGTGGAACAGCGGTTACTATGGGAACAGCAGGTCTAAGCTTTCTGCTTGTGGTTTTATTATTAGCGAAAGTTCTGTTTCTAACACAATTAATCAAATATTTGCTTTCAGGATGATGAATATCTTGCATCTCTTTTGGCTGATAGAGAAAAGGAAATGAATGCCTTAAAGGAACGTGAAACTTCTTATGTCAAGGAAGGAGAATCTCCAAACAAGATGCTTGACGAAAAGGCAGTGAGTGCATCTATCTGAATTCTGCTATACTTTGGCATTTATAAGTTTATTTAGTTTGGATCCCATTTCTCCACAAGATCTTGGCTGATTTAATCAGAACCAGTGTGTGATGTCCCTTTTGTAGCCGACATTATTTGAGGCCATTTTCATATCCCTAATAACATCAGTTATCCTATGTTTCTTTGTGAGCTCTGAAAAACTCATTTGATTTTTACGAACTAAGCAAATGGGCAGTGACTAAGATAATATATATTTTCAAATATCATTGATGGACTATGGTCTTTCCAAATGAAGGTAGAATATTGCATCTCTTGTTGTTGATTGTATCTGCGCCGAATGATACCCAGAAAACATCGACTTATTCTCTGTATAAACCTGGCAAATGGCAGGAATTTGAAAGATTATTAGCTGCAAAAGAAGCTTCACTTCCGCAAGAACCAGCAGTCAATGATGAGAATGCAGTAACTCTTCTTGTTCGTATGCCAGATGGCAGCCGTTGCAGTCGTAGTTTTCTCAAGTCTGACAAGCTTCAGGTAATTTATTACAAATTTCTAGCAAGTCCTTACGTTACTTCTTTTGGCTAGACTAATTATTCCTTTTTGTTTATTTTTCTTTCTGTTCTTTTTCTTGTCCTGCAGTTTCTTTTTGACTTCATCGATATTGGTAGAACCGTGAAGCCTGGAACTTACAGGGTGGTAAGTAGTAGCCTTCTCTTTTTTTTTTTTTTTTCTAATTTTCTTTTGATTTATGCCTCCAGTGAACAATCAGTTAGTTTAAACAAAATAGCTGTGCTCTATTCTTGGAGAACTCTGTCTCTAACCTTCACATTGCAATACCTAATAGTATACCTAGTTAAATTTGATAGTAAGAATTTATTTGTAATAAATTCATTTAATGGTAAGCTACTAATATAGCTAATGCAACCAGGAGTAGGAATTGCTCTATAGCCATAATTTTTTGGTGGGAAAAAAATGAGTAGCTAAAACGGGAAAAGTAGTTGCAATCAATAAATTCAGTTCTGTGAAAATGGTGTGGTGCGGTGCAGTGATTTATTTTTATCTTATTGAACAGATGAGGCCATTTCCTAGACATCCATTTTCTGCAGGTGACAGTTCACTGAGTTTGAAAGAACTTGGTCTGACCAATAAACAGGAAGCTCTGTTCCTGGAGTTGATATAGCTTTGTCAAACTGTTGAATTATAGAACACCAATGTAAGATTACACTTGTTTGTGCGCCTGTCTTTTTGGTTGGATAGCTGTAATCTGATTACGCTTAATTAAACCGATGGGTAACATAACTGAAACTGATGGGGTTGATTGAAAAAGAAAAAAAAAAAAACATAATCTGTTTGAATGATATAATTGTGATCTGGTAAAGGTCTGCGTATGGTTGAACTCGATGATCATCAATTCTACTTCCTTGAAAACTGAACGATACATCGCATAAATAATGTGTCTTGTGCTAAACTATACCTCATGGATGATGTCTTTTGTGATTTGTGAGACATGTCAATACCGATAAGCTCAACTTTGAAACGGGAATATCCACATCACCCGTGGCCCAATAATTAGAAAATTGGAGTTGCACGGTCAAGACATGGAACTGTAAAACCTAGGTTTCCACTTTTAAAAAACACTAACATTGAAATAGGTTAATGCATGCTAGGGAATGCTTATTCGTCAAGCTATAAACATAAATGTCACACCCAGTCTGCTAATCAAATTGATCTTTGATCAAAATTGTAGGAGCCTTTAAACCGGTAAGTAATGAACAAAATTGTTGAGATTCTCAATGAGATTGTCTTCTTCGTGTAATGGTTGACTGCTCATAATTATTTATAACTTATTCAGGTACAAACACCCTGTCTTTTCAATAGAATGACTTTACAATGAATCAAGGATCCAACAACAATTGGGACAAGAAAAATCAATCTTGAAAGCATTCGATCCACTTTGCTTGAAGGGGACTTTGCAAGCAAGAATCGATCTCCATTGATGTGAAATTCTATATGACACTTGCACCAAAATTAAAGAAAAGGTGGGTTGACAAAAAAAATTAATCTGATTATAAGAATTTATAATATTCAAAACCATGAAACAGAAAAAGAAATCTCTATAAATGTGTTGTAGATTGTTCTTGATTTTGGTGAGGTGCTGGTGCTGTCCAATACTGCTTAACTGCAAAAAGAATTTTCTCCCTCTCATGGGGACTCCTTTCATGATCTGCAATTCTTGCATCCCATTGCATCACATCTACTATGCTCTTCACTTTTAGCAAGACATCTACATCATCTCGGATTATTACACTACCTTCTGGCCTTAATATCCTATCCATTTCTAACAGAAGATCTTCCATGTCACATCTGCAATGGTTAGGTTTTAATCATTTGGTTGAGGACATTCTTGGCATTTATATATGCAAGAATGGAAAATCGTCCATAATACTTATGTGAGTCTGAATTTGGCAGTATTACCTGTCCTTATAGAGGCTGAAAACTGAATCAGCATGAATCAAGTCGTAAGTTCTTGGATAAGTTGACATGGCTTCGCACCTACAAAGAGACAGAACAAGCGAGATCAGCAAGCGGCTTTACTTACTTACATGATTGAGGCTTGAGCAAATAAGCAAAATTAGGATTTGGTTATATCATAAGCATTATCTTTTGAAGATTCATGAAAGATATGGATGTCTCTTGTAATAACACAAGGAGATGTGCCAAATACTAGGCTGTTTTGGAAGTTAATGAAAAGGCAACCCACAAAACTACAAGTCAAGGGTGGTCCACCTGCTGCCTTTTCTAAATATATATGAAAGCAATCAATACCCTTGTCAAAGTCTTAAAATATGCTGCTAAATGTGTTTGGATTATTATGGTTGGATTATAATTATTCTATACAAAAAAACCTTTGTTATGTGGCAATCTTATCTTCGTGTGCGACCCGAGTTCTAATTTCAGGTAAAACTAATAATTTTGACCATTTGACAAATGACCTATAATTCACTTATACTATTAGACAGTAAAGAGAAGATTAAAAGCATACCAATTCTGATACGTCCCAATCAACCCTCGTTCGTAAATGACTCCTAAAGTATTGATGTCTGTCTCTACAGGAACAACATTCATAACCCACGCAGGATCATCAACTAGTGCTGCTGCAAAGCCTCCCAAGTATGCATTCATATCAAGTATGTTGCGATATCGCCCCTGTTCAGCTAGTTGATGGTCAACTGCCTTGTAGTGATCTACTCTTTTCTTCCATAACTCCGTATTCTCAGTGAAAGTTTCTGCGGTAATTCCATTTAAACTCCCACTGCTAATCCTTGGAGGAATTGCAGTCAACCTCTCAGGCCAGTTTGCTAGTTGTCCACCTGCTATGTCTCTTATGTTGGATACTTCTGGCAGTGGTGTCAAGCAAGTCTCCAATTTTGTGTACCTAGACAAAAAAAGTTAGTAGCTTTCAACTAGCCAGTGTAGTCACCACTCAAGCGTAATGACAAAATAAATTAAATTGATTGTAGAAGCAACGCCTTTCTAATACTTTGCTTGTGTCAGCAATCAAATAAAGTATGAAATTGAAAAGGCAAAGGAAAGGGAAAAAAGATGCCAACAAAAGCAAGGTGTTAGGTAGTTTGACAGGTAAACCAACAAAAGAAGCTTTGACTAAGAATGCCTTTTATTGGCTATTGCCTTTATCATCCAATTGGTTTTGGTATCCCTGCTAAAGTGTTACTTAACATTGAGAAGGATTTTGCTTTTTATAACATATGCTTAAAGACATTAAAGAAGTAAAATCCTGAAAGCAAAGCTGATTTGGTGAGGTAAGTGGTTGATATATTTCACCAACCAAAGTTACTTGACTTGAAAACCGTTGCTTAAATTTGAAAGCTGGAAACACTAGAATGACTTTAAGCCATGACATATGTCTAATTCAATCATGGAAAAAGACATTTGCCTAACTCAGAGTCCAAGTACCCAATAAATTATCACTGAAGCATGTGATGTAAGAACACAAAAATAGGAAGTGTCGATTCAAATTAGAAAAACACATTACCATGCCCTGTCAGGATCTTGTGACTCGCAAAAGAGAGGCTGCTTGAACACCTTCCTGTTGGCTTTACAATGAATATGATTAGTAGGTTTCTGCCAAATTGCAAGGTCATCTTTTTGAACCAATTTTTTCCAGCATAGACTCTTGGCTACTGTCTCGATGCTAGTCTGTTCTTCATTAAGATCTTCGGGCGTTCTGCTCCAACCTTTCCAGTGATTTTCCCAGTTAATTGGTGGTCCAGAAAGAACCCAGTACCCACCAGGACGAAGCATTCTATCAACTTCAATTAAATACTGCCCATCTGCTCAGCAAATTCATAATCAAAATCAATAAAGAAAAAATAAAACATAAATTGAAACTCAATTCAATTGTGGACTAAAGCAATGACGCAGCAGCAGTAAAGAAGAATTGAGGATATACCATATGTGGCCCAGGGAATTAGGCAGCGAGAGCAATGAGCCATGTCAAAGGCCCTTGAAGGGTAAGGTTGTCTCATGGAAGCAAAAACTCCAATTAGTGCAGGAACTCCACGTTCAAGTGCAAATTGTACCTGAGCTTCATGGGTGTCTCTTGGTGCAAATGACATTGTCAGTATGTTTCTTGACAAAAGGTAAGCTCCAAAGCTTGCCACCTGAAAAAGTGAAGGTCATATGTGAACTATGAACCCCCTAATTTTCTCCAATTATAAAATAATTGTGTACCTTCTGACTTGTTCACCCAATAATTTTAAGTTCTTCATAAGATTTTGATATACCATATATGGCCCAGGGAGTTACTTCAGCTTAACACTCGTAATGATTAAACACGAACAATCAGTTACGTAAAAACTTTTTTTAGAAAATTAAGAGAGAGAGAGTAGCAGAAGTGACCATTATTGTAGACCCTTTTAAAAAAAGAAAAGAAAAGAAAAAGAAAGAAAGACAGGAAGGGTTGTTATCATGGGAAGTTTGATCAGCAACCAAAATTTATCTGTTATCTTTGATATTAACAATTAACGACAATTTCACATTCTTCAAAGAAAAAAACGACGATTTCAAAGGAAATTATAAAATGAATTATTAGAAGGCTTTTGGCATATCTTCCCATCACTTCAATTAAAAGATTTCAGATTTATTTCTTTTATTAAAAATAAACTTTTTTTAAAGTAAAATTCGGATTAAAGATGTGCCGTCTAGAATAACCCATTTTATTATTTCACATAATAGTTGACCAAATGTTGCCATCTATAAAATAACACTAATATTCCTTCAACATGCTCTAACTGTAAATCTTTTTAAATGACTGGTCGATACATTACATCCTGTTTCCAATAACCACAATTCCTGCTCTTCTTCTTTTTTCTAATTTTTAAAGAAATAAAAACTACAATCTGAATGATCGTATTATCAAGATCAATTGAGTAGCAAATAGTAGGTCAGAAACGATAACTGGACTTTGTATATATACACTTGCATTAGATGATAAGTATAATTATTAATTTCAGACATAGTCTTCCTGATTTGTTCAAGAACCAACGTAACCTTTTCTAATTTCTATTTTTTTTTTTAATAATTATTTATAGTACATAGTCTTTTCATATTGGTCAGCTACAGTATATATATATTTTTTTTGAAAAATGGTCAGCTACAGTATTAAAACAGAAAAATATATTATATAATAATGTAAAAAAATGCAGTGCGAGCCAGTTGCCTAAATTCAACGCAGATTATAGTTCATTACCGTTTCTCGATACCACATGCTGGCCTAACAATGCCGTCTTAAAACCAGGCAGGTTTTCTTTTTTTGGCTCTAGAAAGAAAAAAAGAAAAACAGAAGACTGGAAATGAGAAAAAGAAAGAAGAGAATATTATACGTACTCCACAGCCAGTATCAATGGCGGTCCTTATAGAGCCATCTTTAAGATTAATCAACTTCCCAATATCATCAATATAAGCATCAGCACCGCGAGGAAACATGGTTCCCCCACCAGGGAACCTGAACCGGTCACCTTCAAACCGAACCCAATTCTGGTTCTTCTTCTCAACGGTCAACTCCTTATGAGGAACATTAGCAAACCACCCATATTCCCTACTCACTGGCCACCTAAACGGCACTCTGTATCCAAACGGGGCCGGAACGCGACACTTCAAAAGCTCCTTCTTTTCCGGGCAATGTCTCTCTCTGTATACAAGCCTATCCCTGTCAAATTGTAGCGAGCGTTGACGGTCCTCGCAAGGGGTGTACTCGGATAATTCGGGGTCGCAAGGTGGGAGGTGAAGGACACGCGCCGCCTTGAGAGGTGGGTCAGGGAGTTGATGGTGTGGGTCGAAGTCGAGGGTGGTGTTGAGGACTTGCGGGGCGCAGTCGAAGATGGAAGAACGAGAGGTGGAAAGAGGGACTCTACCGCGAGAGTTTTGGTAGAAACCAATGAAATAGAAGACTGTACAGAGAATTGTTGTGACTGTTATTTTGTATAGGTTCGCTTTCTTAGTTCTGAAAGCAAGAAACGATGTTGGAATCGCCATTGAAAGTTAAAATCAATCGCAGAGTAAGAAGGGCAGACACATGTATATGCGTGTATATAATTTATATATATATAATATGGAGAGAGAGAAAGAGAGGGCTGGTCGAGTATTTTGACGAGTGATGTTTCCAAGGTGTGTTTATGTGCAGCAGTAGAGTTTAAGAGAGGGAGAGATGATTTTGAAGGTCAGGAACAGGGTGAGGTTAGCACGCGCTTACGCGCTTTAACTCGTGAATTGGTTTAAAGTAGAGAGGGGGTATACAAAAGGCGTGTCTGAATTTATTTATGGAATGTAGAAGTGTTTTTAAGGTAAATGTATAAGAGACGGGATTCTCTGCCACCTTACCCTTTCTAAAATTACATCACTAGACACCTCTTCTTCTTTTTATTTTTTATATTTCTTTTAAATTACTATTTTAGAAATTTAAGATTGTTTAGGAAATTAATTAAACAAAAGTATTGTTTATCCTCCTATTTCTTCAATCTAATCTTAAATTTTGGGAACATAAATAAATAAATAAATAAACTTGAATGTGTTTCAAGAAATCGAAAATAGAATGGATAAGTATGGAAGAGAAGAATAATAAAGTAAAATAATAACATTTTATTATGAAAACAAAACCAGTGGCTGTTTGGTTTTGATTTGTGCTTTGCACGTAGTTTATAGCAGACACATGCATAATTGAAGGAATATTCAAAAACTTGGAAGTCAACTTTAAAATTTAATCATATTATATTGAAAGGAAATTCAAACATTAAACAGGGGTAATTACAATTATGATGCATGAATATGGATTTAATTATAAAATTTGTGTTCAAACTAATACTAAGATCGTGCGATTGAAGGACAACTGCACAAGACAGTTTAGTTAAACAGTGTTGGACAGTATGTTGGTCCTTTGCGTATGGAAATTGAAGAGAGACATGGGACATTAAAATCATATTCCATTTTCTGGATTAGGACCTACAGATTTGGGATTCGTTGATTTGCTGGTTTTGTGGAACCCATGTGGTTACACCAACCGGACCGGACCGGACCATATCCGATAGTATAACCAAGCCAATAATAACAGGATCGATTACCCAATTTGACTTTCTTTTTGTTCTTTTCTATAAAATATATATATATATTTTGGTGGACCCAGAAATAAGTCTGCGTTGCAGCTCTAATAAATTAAGTATTGATTATCCTGAAAGAAAATAGAGATGGATGTTTCCACCCTTTATTCTTTTCCTCTCAGTCTCTCCCGTTTCCCGAACATATGATAATACAAAAACGAAAAGAAAAAAAAAAAAAAAAAGGAGAAAGATAACAAATGTGGGGGCAGCGTAAAGTTGTGGAATGTCAGACTGAATTGTGATTTGATCTGATGAATACTGTAATAACATTAAGGAATAAGGATCAATTTGGCCCCTAAACTTATGACCTAAGGCCAAAATTAGCCTTTTAGACCCTTTTCAGCCAATTTAACATATTATTTCTCATTTTAGGATCATATACACCTAACTTTTCAAATTTGCACAACACGTGTGTATGAAGCAAGTGATTCATATTTTCTTAATAAAATAATTTATTATATCTCTCTCTCTTATCTTATTCCAAGTCGTATTTTTATCCTTTTAAACAAAATAAGTTAATGCCAGATAAAAAAAGAATTTTGGTTATAGTTTTTCTTGTGATCGTCTAGAATACAGTAATATTTGTGATATTTTAGCTTGAGACGCATTTTATTTGGCGATTTTTGGAGGTTAAATACCATTGGATGGGTTACTTTTTATTGGCATTGGAAGCATATTAAATCAAATCAATGTGTAAAATAGGAACAACAAAGGCATTCAAGAAGCTTAAAACAATATCAACGCTGACATTTTAAGTTCTTTGCTGGTTATATCCAACTGAGGCAACAATCAAGAATCTCCTCTTCTCCTTTAAATTTCTTTAAAATATCCTTCAATTATTCATGTAATCCAAACATACATTATACCATTTTCTATCAAGCTACTACTGGAATCCACTCTCCTTAATAATGCAAATTTAATTTTTTTATCAAACTAAATGGAGCAATTGATTCTAAATTTTTATAAAAGATTATAATTCAATTTGGTATGAGATAATTGAAATAATTATTTTCTAGAAATGGATATATTCTTACAGAGCTCATAAGCGGAGCTTGTTCTAATATTTTCTTTATAATTTCATTTCTAATTTTCATCTTTTAAATGGTTAAAGAATAACTAAATAAGAATTTCATTATCTTGGTTGAATCAAGTATTGTAGTTTATATATTTGTGAAAAGTTCTTTGAAATTGGTTGTCATTTGTTGCTTTTAAGTGGCAAAGATTGTTAATTTTATACAGTGTTGCTTATCTTTTGGGTCTTAAGAATTTGTTAATTGGCTTTAATTTCAACAATAAACTAAAAAAAAAGTTTTATATTTTAAAAATTTTTAAAAAGTTTTAACAGTCGAGAGGAGGCTATTATGGTAGATAATGTGATCAATAATCTTGTTGTTGAAAGTAGTGATTCACAAAAGCACTAATAGTACAGAGCAAGGCCAGTAGAGGTGATTGTGGCTGTGGTTGTGGCTAGATTTGTAGGCTGAAATATTTGTGAAATATTAATAAAAAGAATAAAAAATTATTTTAAATTATCATAAGATATGTGTTCATAACTTAAAAAAGAAAGGATCATTTGAGCCAATAATAAAAAGTTATGTGTTCATTTGTACCAGAAAGGCCAAAAGGACTAATTTAGCTTTAGATCATAAGTTTAGGTGCTAAATTGAACCTTATTCATAATATTAATATTAATACTAATACTACCTCGTCACATCGTATTGTACCTCTCGGTGTAAACCTGAAATTTAAGTGGCAATTATAATTATAATTTATTATAGAACAATAGCACGCGCTCTCTACAGAGAGTGACAATGACCGTGTTTCTTTTTTTGCTAGTTTTACCAAATAAAACTTTTATTAATTGCAAATATAGAATCACCAGAATAAACAATTACTATAACTTGTTCCAGAAATAATCCTGTGATTTTGTATCCATGGTTAACTGCATGGAATGGACGATTCATATCTTTTATTAAAATCATTACTCTTTTAATGTAATGCCTTGTCATGCAACGATTTGGTAATAATATTATATGATTTTATAGTATTTAACTCTAAGTCAAATGGGCAGAATAACAAATTATAGGCACTGCGTTAAAGAATATTAATCCAAAATAATGAGTAATTATATGAATACAGCTACATAAATTATATTGGATAATTGAATATAGGCCTAACTTCTTTTTTTCTTTCTTTAATTCAAATTGGAGGAGTAGACCTGTCAGTCGTCTCAAAACATTTAAATTTAATTGTGTATACTATAGGCTTGTCCGACTTCAATTATATGAATAGAGTAACTCCATAAGCTTGACTCTTAAAAGAAATCAGAAAACTATAAAAGAAAGAAAAAAAATAAATAAATAAATAAAAGAACCTTTTGTAAAAGCTGGAAATGTGCTTTTCTTTCTCAAAGGGTTTTGGATTTGTTCCGCTTCACTGACAATTGACGTCAGAACCAGAATGGAGATGGTTATATAGGTGGGCTCCATTGGCCCGTATCATGATATGGGTATTGGGCCCATTGAAACTATTCCCTTCAGAGGTGTTAAATTTCTAAAGGGCTAAATTGGCCCCTCAAGTACCAATCTTATGTCAGGTTGATCCTTAACTGCAGTCAATTGAATTTCTCAATCCCAGTTAATTAACCTCTTGGATTTAAAGTTAAAAAACTTTTAATTATATATAAATTTATTGTTTAACACATTTAACATATCATAAATTAATGAAAAAGAAATCATTTAACATATTCAAATTATTTACAAAACATATTAAAAGAATATGAAATATGTCATAACTAGACAAAAATGTTGCAGTACTCGAAAAACAGCCATAGATAATTATGATATAATTAATTTATGCATCAAGTTTCCATCTTTCTAGTGTGTCTTTCAATGTGCCTGCATTAACAAAAGTGTTAAGTAGTAAGCCCTGGACTTGATACAACCAACTAAGAACTGGGGCCAGAAAAACACTAGCGATCTAAAACCAATACGGGCGGCAGTGGGTTGTGTCCAGCAGCTTCATAAAACCATTGCGGGCCACAATAGCATTAAAGCCTTATTATTATCTTCTTCTAAGATAGAGCCCATTAAACTACAGTGCTAATCTTTTAATCTTTTATGGAATCAGTGATGTTACGGCAGTCGGAAGAGACACAACACTCAAAAACGGCGCCCAAACGTTCATCAAATTCTATAACTACTTGGGTTTCTCTGCTGTGCCACCAATCTCAATCTCTTTCTTCTGACCTCTGCTCACTTTGCATATCTCCGATACTCTTACCGCACATTCCCTAATGCCTATCAATTTCATATAATTATAATTTATAATAAACTAAATATTTTGTAATTAAAATAATTAATGATGTCAAACTAATATAATATTTCTGACATTTTTAACAGGATCTCTAAATTAAGTATATTCTTCTGAGTTAAATCATTATTTAATAATTAAAAGTTCATTTAAGTATTAATTTATTAATTATATTGATATAACTTAATAAAATAAAATATAATGAAAACAGAGATCATACATTATTATTGCTGTCAAAACTGCTATATAAATTCAAAAATTTGCAAAATTATTTTGTATATAATTTTTAGGTCTAAATTATTGATATCGGATTAAGATAAATTCTACTAATAAAGTATTAAATTATAATATTTAAATTAAATTAATAAAATTAAAATCAAAAAATATATTTATACCTTTTAAATTTTAGTCATTTAATCAATTTAACACTTTAATTTTTTATTTAATATAAAAATACATATTTTTAATATATATGTCTATACATATATATTTATGTAAGAATATTTAAATATTATTAAAAATAAAATTTGAATGTATATTATAATAAATTAAAAAATAAAAGAATTAAATATTAAAAAATAGAATCTTAATTTTTTGTTAAATTAAATAAAACTACTAATAGATACAAATTCATGGGCTAATTAAACCAACAACGTAGAAAAGCTAATAGCAGATAAAAAGGATGGACCAAAAAGAATGTTGTGAAATGCATATTCTGCGAGGCTTCATGGTTAAGCAATGAGGTCGTCCGCTTGTTAAATTCTTTTTTTTTTTTTTTTTTTTTTAAATGGTTAACAAAAAGGGACAAAAGTACAATTATTAATTCATGAAAATAAATAAATAAAATAAAACTAAAATTACTTAGAGCTACATGATGCTCCCTCACTCTCTGCCTTCCATTTGTGCACCGTTGTTGTCTCTCTTTTACCTAATCACCACCAGCGAACCGCCTCTCTCTCTCTCTCTCTCTCTTTCTCTATAAAAAAAAAAAAAAGCCTTTTTCAGTTTCTCTCTCTAGGATTTTAAAAATGGGAAGATGAGTTCTTATGTTCGCTGAGAAAGGTACTAATTTGATGCTTTCTTAGTTTTCTTTCTCATTCTCCATTCCTTTCTTTTATCCTAGCTTCTTTTTTTCCCCCCTATTTTTATAGTAAAAATTCTCGCTTTTTTAGTAATTTATTGAAAAATAAATGTTTGGCACGGTTTCATGCACTGTGCAGATGCAATTTCCTTTGTATCGACTTGATACAGTTATTAACAAAAAAAATCTATAACTAAGTAAATTGATTTAATCGATATTTTTCTGAAAAAAAATCACCACACTGAATATGGGGTTAGATAAAGTCCATATTTTCTGTCTATTTCGATGGCAAATTTTCGTTTTTTTCTTTAAATTGTTTATTGAGTCCTTTTGTACTCGAGGTTGTGTTCATGTTTGAATTATTGGGAACTAACTTGAACTATAGCGAAGGTCATACTTCTTTATTTTCCCATGTGCACTTATTATGTTAATCGTGTTCTGTTGTAGTAATTTTTTGGGCTGTTAAGCTCTTGACTTGTTATTGTGTATTTGTAAACAGATTTTGAGGTTCACAAATAGAGTTTTGCTTATTCTGGTGGATTTTTTCAATTGGCTCAACAAGCAAAGTTTGCTGATTAGGAAAAAAAGAAAGAAAGACAAGGGCTGTTTGTAATTGCTCAAAATGGAGACGGGTATGGATTTCTTCAGTTGGCTTGATTATGACACTGTGATGAGGATCCTCATGTGTTTGGAGGATCCATCAGATCTTGTTCGTGTTAGTTCTGTTTCACGTTCTTGGCGACATTTTGGTAAGTAACTAAATAGATATACACACATTTCAGATTTCAATCATATTTTATTCCTTCAAATATCTGTTGGAAAGAAACTTTTTACACATGGGTGACTTTCAAGTGATTGTCTGTGTGCGGGTGTGTTGCTGTAATGAACTAAACAAAATCATACTACTGATATTTGCTGGTAGATGTCTAGAAGTTGAGAATAACAAGAATTAGTTATTGACTCTGAGCAATAGTTAGATTCTTTATTGATCGCATGTCCGCAGGCCCATCACAAACATGCAGTCATACTCTTAATGCCAATCTGAATGTGCCCAGGAAGAAAGAAAAATTATTAGATATGTGTGATGTGAAGAATTTCTATGTAGGACGAGGAATGGAGAGATGAGAGAATTAATTGAAATGATATCAAGCATTGAAGGTTTTGGATAGAATAAACTCATGGACTTCTTAAGTTCTGTTTTTCTTACTGTTGGTACTGATCGGAGTTATTTCTTGCAGTGATTGCAAATGGTCTTTGTAAGCAGCTGTGCTTAAGGATGTTTCCTTGCTTGCATAGTGTAGATCATGTCACTGAGCCAGATTCTATGAAAAATCCTTTGGGAATTGGATGCAGCAAATCAATGGAATGGGAAACACTGGAGAGGGAGCATAGAGTTTTTGCCTTTTTAGCTAGAGGTTGTACATCCTTTGCTCTCAAAGAGTGTATTTCAGAAGCAATAAGTGCTTCTAGCACTGATAATTATCCAGGGGAAAGTATTCACAATACTCTAGAACCAAGAGACAGAATTGCAAGGAGAGCTTCATACTGGTCAAGTAAAGGACAAAGTAATCCTGCAGTGCCCGAGACACTTATATATAAGCTTGTTGCTGATATTTGTCTAATCACTGAAATCAGTGTACATCCTTTTCAAGGTTATTCTTCTATAATTTTCTTAAGTTTATTTGTTCAATATGTTTTAACTCGGTGTTCCTTTATTGACATAAGTTCTGCTATTATGTCCAGCTTTTTTCCAGCCGGGTACACCTATATATTCTGCCAATTCAGTGCGCTTTCGAATGGGTCATCTTAAAGCCCCAGAGGATGATCCCATGAGTGAGCCATGTGATAATTGTGCTGATGACGTCGTATGGACTTACACTTCACCGGAATTTGCAATGGCTCAGGTAAGTTGTACCTGTTTTCTTATGCCGTTTCTTTATGGCTGCAGCTTCTGTGTGCTGTAGCATTAAGTATCTCAATATATGAATATATATTAATATATGCATCTTTGCAAGCTCAGCCTTTTATGCAGGTAATTTTGATACTTTGTTGGTAATTTTTATTTCTTCTTTTGATTGGGTTGTGAAAGTTGTCCTTGGCTAAGTACATAAAGTTACGCGGGTATTAATATATATTAATATATGCATCTTTGCAAGCTCAGCCTTTTATGCAGGTAATTTTGATACTTTGTTGGTAATTTTTATTTCTTCTTTTGATTGGGTTGTGAAAGTTGTCCTTGGCTAAGTACATAAAGTTACGCGGGTATCTTCTTTTCTTTGAAAATACATTGAATTCATAAAAGATGCAAAATATGTCTCTACACATATGAGCACCCTGCTGCTGATCAACTCAAGGGAACTTGTGTGATTGTGAGCCATCAACTTTTTTTTTTCTTAAGAAAAGGCATGAGCTAAATTAGAGTCTGAAGCTCCTCTGAGCATTATCCTATTGCATAAACTCTAGAGAGTCGGTTTCATGCAGTTGAGAATTTGTGTGATTGTGAGCCATCAACTTTTTTTTTTTCTTAAGAAAAGGCATGAGCTAAATTAGAGTCTGAAGCTCCTCTGAGCATTATCCTATTGCATAAACTCTAGAGAGTTGGTTTCATGCAGTTGAGAATTTGTTATACTGTTCTCTATATGTATAATATTGCTATTGCTGTTACTGCTTTTGTGTGCGTGTGAATATGTGTATACTTTCTGTATGTGTGTTTGGGAGAAGGGGGTTGGTGGAGCTGGAGGGGGCTCTAAAAATATACTGCTAATACTGATAGTTTTTTCTTTCCCTCTTTTTTCTTGAACAGGAGAATCGTTTGCAGAAGTTTGAGCTTCCAGAACCTGTCCTTTGCATTGGTGGAATTTTGCAAGTTGAGCTGTTGGGTCGGGTTCAGAAACAAGAAATGGATGGCTTATTCTATATATGGTTTGTTTGAGAAACTCTTCTGTGTAATTCTGATTTGACTTTCTGATATTTAAGCCTTCTTTATTAGATCCTTTATTGTGTTACGGTAATAGTCTTTGTTTCCAGTTAGCCTTTAACACGCTTTAAACTATGGGGAAACTTGCGCTTAATTGGCTTCACATGCATGACACTTGTAGACTCTCTATGAGCTTACCTGTTATATATCATGAGGTCGAAAAAAATTATTAATCAAGTAAATGCCTCTAACTGGTACCTTCCTTCCTCCTCTCAAGCAGTCTGCATCAGAATTCCAGAAAGTTAATGTAGGCACTTTGAGTTATACGCATGCTTATGATAGTTCTCCAATCTTTTTCTGTAGCAAAATTTGTTTGTAGAATTTTATATGTGGTGGCTGAGTTTAATGTGCTTTATTGTCATAATGCAGCGTCTCTCATGTTCAAGTACTGGGCAGACCATTATCTCCTGCCTTTACGTTTGAAATACTTGAACGCTCTGGGAAGTTTGTGTTGAAAACACAGAGTTATGCACGACCAAGTTCACCTGAAAAGACATTCTGCCCGTTGCCTAATGTGGACTTGGAGGAGCGTGTGAGAGATCTAGAGCAGATAGTGAATTTGCTGCGGGGACAAGGGGTGGTTGTCGAGTATGATTGGAATGAAGAGGATGAATTAGATGAAGACATGGCTGTCTGAGCCTATTTACTAGAATAAGTTGTAATCCTTCTGGTTTTTTGTTTGGACTGAATAAAGAAATTGGCCTGTGGACCTCTCAAGTGAATGAATATTCGGTAACCTATGTGATAGAATTATCACTTCCGTTCTTTTCTTTTCTCTGTTTCCCTTCTTTAGTATTTATATCGATTGAATGTTTCTACTGTGTAAAGCGGCAAGATTGAATTTGCTGCTGAAACAAACAGTATAACATGTACATCTTTAGAAGTTCTTGCAGAAGAATATAACGTGGACAAATATGAGACTTCTCCCTTTTTCGAGTGATCTGTAGCATATCCAGACAGGACGTATCGACTAGTTTCACTATATCTGTCATGTATTGAGCCATCAGGTGAATTATTAGCTAAATCCTCGCACAATAGCAATACATTTCACCATTTTCTTGCGTGTATTTTGGTTCTATTTGATTCTTAGTTCATGTTTTCAACTAACCGCACTGGTTTCATTCGTCTGCCAAGATTACTGTGATCAGGAGGGAAGAACTTCCTTTTCTCACACATCGGAAAAGAGAACTGGAATTTGAGCTTGATCTTTTACTTCATGATTATTGCCAACAGTTGCTCCAAGAATTGTTGACGCTAGATATATAGCTGGCTGTGTAAATCGCAGACCCGTAGGTTTGTTTCTTGTAGCAATTAGCTTGTTGATAGAAAAACCTGGTATCATTTATTCACCTAAAATGAGATCAGAACTCCCAACATAAATCTATATTACAACGAAGTCCCCCAAAGATGAGTTCAAAGTAAAAAATTACTTGAATATGAGATAAGAAGCGGAATTGGCATCAATATATTATTAACTACCATTTCAAGGAGCATGATGAACTGTGACAACAAAGACGCTAAGCAGTTGTCGTTATATAGTGATGAACTTTTTAAGGTCATCTGGAAGATGTCAAATAGCTTAAAAGCTTACACCAGCAAGTTCAAATAATATTATTAAAATGACATAATTTCCTGAGCAGAACTGGCTTGGGATCTTCACAGCGTCTTGGCCTTTGGTTGTGATGGCAGTAACTACATGGCAGAACGCAGAAATCCATCAGTGCACAAACAATAACCCATCAATTTCCAACAAAGAAATCTTGATCCTTTCCTTCTCTTTTTTAGATGAGGTATGAAAAATTTCACTCCTTATAAACTACTGACCCACTGAAATCTACAAATACCACTTACATTACCAAACAACAGATTCAAGACTTAAAATACATACCTGGTAGCAGGAGATCAACGAGGTAACAAATCCAAAGGCTCCTGTTACACGAGGGTTAACCTTCTTGGGTGCCAACTGAAGTAGGCCAACTGCTACGACAATATCCATTGCCGCCTTAACGAGGGCCAGTGACCTCTCATTAGATTTTTGAAGTTTAGCACGGTATTGCTCATTCTGCAATTAACAAAGCAGTAAGAATGGAATACTCCGTACGAAAACAGTGAAATTACGTAACATGCATACTTGATGTTTATCGCTGTTCTTAAGCTCCTTCTCTAGTTTCTTCAATGATGCAGATAATCTTCCAAGCTCTCCAATCTGGTATAAAAACGATGCGATGTATCATAAAGGAATCCTTTCTCATCCTTCTCTCTCTCTCACTCTATACTGTTAGTAATTTCATTTTAACAAAAGGGTGTTTGCATGAGGGAATATGACCAACTAAATAGGAAACTTACAAACCTCAACCAATGTGGTACAGACTGAGGACCCCATCCAACAGTAAAGAGATATACGGCCAATTAGATCAGCCCGTTCTTTGTTCTATTAAAATGAGGCAAAATTCAGTGTCATAGAATCCAAAATAGAATATACAAAACCTAAAATATGGATACACATAGCACACCTTATAGATGCCACTTCTACCAAGCCAGACGATTTGATCAAGAAATAAGAAAGTTGACAGCAGTGCATTTTTTGACTGAAATAAGAGAGCAAAGAAATGAGGTCACAAAAAGGTATAAGAAGAAGAAGAAGAAGAAGAAGCATGCATGTATGGGTGCGTGCACGCATACACACATTAACACACAGTCCATGCGTACCTTTCCCAACAAAACAAGAGGAAGGGGAGTTCCTTGAGTTACTGGGCTAATAAGAGCATGCAGATCATTGACAAACTGCAATTTAACAAAGTGGCATAAATCATGCTAGAAAGAAAACTTAAGGATCATAAACACAATATCATATTAAAAATAGTAGCATGGTGAATCTGTTGATTTCCTTTCACAATATGACAGAAAATAAATAATGCAAACATAGCCATCAGCAATTCATTCACTCCACTTATTTTTTCGAATAAAGAAATCAGAACATAAGGGGATGAGTTACTTAAGACATGACCTGGAGCACCAATATCCCAACGCAACTAAACTACAATTAATAATTTATATTCTATACTACATACAATTGAACCTAACCTTAAGAAGTCGAAAAACTTTCCTGGCCAAGCTTGTTGACTTGTCAACATTCTGGGCGGTACCAGGCTGCCCATTACTCAAGAATTTAGAACCGTATTGAATTGCCCTGCATATCTTGTCCCTGGCTTCAGCCTTGTTCAGATACAAAACTAATAATGCAAGTTCTGCTCTTGTCGCGTCCAATGTACTCATTTTGTTTTGTAGTGAAGACAACTGCAAAGTCAAAACAATAGTTGCTCATCAGGGGTCAAGAAGTATCAGATAATAAGAACAACAGAAGGAAATATGAATATTCTGACGCAAAGATACGAGAATGCATTATTATCAAACCCCATAATACCAGCTTTAAGCAAGAAACGGTGGAGACATCTGTTTCTCATTTTTTAAGACGATGAAGTTTATGCTCTGAAAATACGTGCTGATCTCAACTAAAAAGGGAATCATAAAATTTTTATGACATATAGCATGAAAATGTATAAGTTAACATGCTTGTCACTTGGCAGATTCAGCCACAATTCTTAAAACTGAATTACCGGATTAAGTTCATTTGCAAGCAACTAAAACCAATCCCCACAAAAACTGAAACTATTCTTTCTCTATCCTTTTCTTTTGTGAAGCATTGAAACCAGGATCCACATATAATCCTTGACACTGATACCAGTATCAAAGAGTTACCATAAGTTCCTGATATTGTTTCTCAGCCAAAATCCGCTGAACTACAACGAAAACCAGCACAAACAGAAAAAGCATAAAGAAAAAAAGAAAAAAAGAAGTTTTCCTTTATTGGTATTGTGCTGCAAAGATAAGAATAAGAGGCAAACTCAAAAGAGATTGAAAATCATTTGGCATGATAAGCTACCAGTTTCTCACCACCTAGCTGAGCTTATATAGATGACACAATCAATTTCACCTTAATACCATGAAGAAAATCAGGAATTAAGTAATCATGCAGGAAAACATCATATCCAATAGCAACCATGAGTAAGAAAAAACTGGTACTTCAAGATTAAAACATAATGAGTTAAGAAGCAAAATTAAAACTTGGAAAACCCAATTAGAAGTTGGATTAATCACCTACTCCAATTCCTCGGGAAGAAAAGATACAGAAAAAGAACAGCAAAAAATATCAATTAAACACCAACCATATATACCCTCAAAGAGTCGCTAGAGATTAAAAAGAGATTAGGGTTTGCAAATTCAAAATACCGAACTGAAATAGTACCGAATGGAGTGCCCAATGGATTTGGCCTCGAAAACCACAATCTCCTTTTTCTTCTTCACTTTCTCTCTCTAAAAGGTAACACCCAAAATATTAAAGGGATAGAGAAAAAGAGCCACTGGCGTCAGCAATCTATGTCTGTTCTACTTCTCTATGATAGACCTTTGATAAGGGCTTGTTTGGCTCTCTCTTTTCCTTGACAAGAAAACAAAACGGATTTATTTATTTATTTTTCTGTTACAAAAACGGATCTATTTTGTTTTTCAACGCATGTGCTTGGTTTTCCTACAGCACCCCATTTTCGACCGTTCGTCCTATCCATCATTCGATCTGGACCGTTAATTAAAGTATACAATACAATCTAACGGCTGTGATTAGGATCGGTCACATTAGGATAAAAGTTTATCATAATAGACTAGCCGATGATAAAATATGATTCAAATTTTATTAAAATAAATTATTATAAAAGCACTTTGAATGAGAAATGTAAAAGTATTTCTAAAAATTATTATCTTACAAAAACAACTATAATATTACTAATTAATAATTTATCTTAAACAATAGAGTATTAATTATATTTTAATTACTAATTTATAAATATAATTAATAACGTTAGAGAAATTTAGAAGATCAAATTTAAGTATGATAACTATATAAAATACATAATTTCTTTTAAAAAAATTATAGTTATAATCTGTATATTTAATAATATTATACGTGATGAATTGAACACAGTTCTCAAGAACAGCTAGAATTGCATTCTAGAATCTCAAATTTTTTATTTCTTTTTGGTCAAGTGCGATTGTCAATGTCCGATTTGAGTTATCGAATTTGAGGCGTTATAACTTTGAAGCTGTTGCCAATGCGATGGAGATGACAAATGATGATGCCATTCAAGTTGTTGTCTGACTTATTACATTACGTGTTGGGATTTTGGAACTTATCTTTTCCAGATGTAATATTAGAGTGGGAGTATTTAATAAGAACTTAACATGTAATTAGAGTCTGATTAGCCAAAAAAAAAGAATTATTATTTGTATCTGAATCAGCTTGCTCAAGAGTCCTCAGATAGTAATTGTTTACTTGTTTTCGAGTAGTCGTGAGATTGATTATTTGAGAGTGAAAAGCTAGTGTTTGGGAAGGGAAATACTGTTAATACAAATAAAGAAAAGCTAGTGGTGGTATCTGAGATAAGTGATGCAGTGTCATGAGTTGCAGAAATTAAGCGAGTGGATTAAATGTGGAAGAATAAGGTGTTGGATTCGATTGTAACTCGTTCATCTGGTGGTGCTGATGGGATATTTAATGAAAAGGATAATTATAGTGGTGGGTCTCAGACCTCACTGCTGTAATGTATAACCAACAATATCCTCCATGATGTCATGTTTAGTTTCTTTTCAATCTTTGGCCCTACTCTTCTTTATTCCTAGAATAGAGTTGTTAATCTTAATCTTCAATGCAAATTATGCACTAAACTTGTCAAATGTGAAATTTGTTATTTATTAGAAAAAACCCATGAAAGACTGCATACAGACTTACATAGTTGAAGTTTTTCTTTTGTCCTCTTGCTGGGGGATCAGTCTGCCAAACTGGAATGCCATACCAAAATATGCTGCTAGTACTTGGGTTATTACTACTGTCGAGCATAAATAAGAAACAGATAATCAGTTAAAGGTAGAGGATATGAATGACAAAGGCAATAAAACAATTCATTTCAGGCTTTATCTGAAATAAGCTCTGTTGAAACAACTTCCCAAAGCAAAGTGACACGATCAAATAAGCTCTAGAAGCTTTATCTGAAAATAAGCCGACCCTCAAAAGCTTCCATGATTTTCGGGTCATATTCGCTACGGAAGCAAGCAAATGCTGCCAGCAACTGTGTAGCAACCCTGTGTTGACTTGGTGTACGTCTCAAGTTATAGATGCCATACCTCCATGCCCTTTTTATCAGCTACACAGTTTCTGGCAGCATTTCCTTGCTTCTGCAGCGAATATGCAAATCTATATTCGCTATACAGGGTCCTTGAATTTCAGTGTGCAAAATGCAAACACACAAAGCATGCAAATCTATATCTGTTTCTCCAAATTCTTTATTGTTATCGCCTAACGAGACAGGGTAAAATATTTTAAAGGACCACAAAGGTATAAAATGGAGTAATTAGCCCATATGAAAATTGGTTTTGACGAAAAAACTCACAAAAAGAGAACAATTCACAGCATTAGAAAGCCAAGGACTTCTCTGAGTAATAATGCCTCCGAGATAGCTTAAGAGTTAGAAAGCGAAGCTGCACGGCCTATCTAGCAATTAGAGGGACAACAATAGAACAATTTACTTCTATTTTAAGTTAGAAAAGTCATCTTTACCCAATAAGATCTTCTCCAAGCAACAGAGATGAGAGAAAGAAAATCCATGCGAGCAGAAATATAATTACAGTGAGGTTGGTGTGTGCGAGCTACAGGAAAGAAAGAAGACAGATATAGAGCAATCTTAATATTTTCATATAAATATAACTCTAATTGCGTAGATTAGCACACCTTTTAGTGCTCTAGTTTTTCATTCACTACCTTGTTTCATACAGAAAATGAAACACATATTACATTAAGGGAATTTATCATACACAAAAGAAGAGTCGCAACATTTCCTCTATTTCCTGCTGAACAAACTTCTTAATTTCCCTCTTTCCAACCGCTCAAGCAGTTTCTTAGCCCCTGGAATGTCCATCTCCGTCAGCTTCTTGAGATACCCAATTGCTCCGTAGGAAATCATTAGCTTTTTACATTTCTTGCTTGAAGATAGAGATGCAAGGCAGGACACTGCATACTTCTTTGCTGTGTTCTGTGGACTCGGGTCAAGCAATTGCACCAGATTTGGCACGCTTTTATCATTTTTCTTAACTTCCCTGCAATTCTGTGGGAGGCTCACCAAACTCGAAATTGCCTGTGCTGAAGCCTCTCTAACACTGTTTGATTTTGCCTCAAGTAATTTGATGAGCAGAGGAATGCATCCAGCCTCCCCTACCAATTTCTTCATCTCTGTTGAGCTGCAGACTCGACAAATTGCAGAAGCAGCAGCTTGTTGTGCACCCAGTGATCCGGATTTAAGGACATGAACCAAGCGAGGGAGGAAATTAAGAGTAACCAATTGTTCCATAGAGACTGAACTAACCAAGTTTCTCAATGCCCCAACTGCAGATTCTTGGGGCAGTGGACCATCAAGATATGCCAATAAACTTCGTATTCCACCTTCCGAAATAACAATCCTCCTCAGATTGTCATTGGTTGCAGTGAGGTTCTGCAAGCATTCTGCTGCATATTCTTTAGATCCTAGTAGGATTCCACAATCAAGGAGATTGATCATGATTTTAACAATTCCTTCTTCAGCTAGATTTTGTCTAACCTCCGGAACAACTGATATATTCTTCAGAGTACAAGCAGCTGCAGCCTGTGATACTGAATCACCAGTTCGACAGATTTCAATCAGTGGTCTAACCCCACCATGTCCAACAATCGCCCTGGCTGTTTCTGTTGACATTGACAATCTCTGAAGTGAGATTGTAGCCTTCTCTTTACCCACTATGCTACCCGACTCAACAAGCCTTATGAGAGGAGGCAAGACACCTTCTGAAACAAGCCAATTTTCACAACTCCCAGATTCTGCGAGGGAGCAGATTACGGTAACAGTCTTTTCCCGCATTCGAGGAGAGGTTGCTGTCAGCAGTTGGACTAAAGCAGCAATATTGCTCCGCCCCAAAACAGCCAAAACAGTCTTCTCATCCTCTTTCATGACCTCAACAAGGCTGTCAAGAGCTTTGTGCTTTGCCTCCAAGTGGCCGATCTGAAGCCGAGCAAACAATTCTCTTATGTTACTATGAATTGCAGCCTCGGGTTCTGTGGATGAACCAGCCACAGCTAATGGCAAAGTAACTTCACCAAGCACCCCAGTCTTGATCAAAAGCCCACAATCTCGTAAATTCAAATCCAATTTTCCAGATAAAGCATCAAGATCACTCTGCATCCTAAGTTTCCCCTCATACTTCTCACCCACACACAACTCTGCTAATTCAATTGCTTCTTTCAGTGTCTTTGACACAGCCTGCAACTGTTCCTTGCAAAGTGCATTCTTGGAGAAGCAAGGGTGGCTCGACAAATCCGATAGATGCGATGGGATCTGCTCCAACTTGGAAATTATCATCTTCCACCTACCAGGAAAGCCCTTAACCTCTCTGGCCTTATCAAGTGCCAAGGGCACAAGCTCTTGAGCATGCGATAACCAATCTTCGACTGATTGAATATCTTCTTCTATTACTGCTTTTCCTCTATCTTCCACCATGATTTCTGTACGGTGTGTATCAGATTTGTCACAAGAGCTGCTGCACCAACTGAATTACAGAGAAAACCAACTCTCAAAGCGATGACCCAGATAGGAATAAAAGAGAGAGAGAAATGATTTTGCATAGAAAATTCAAAAGCAGTGGAGCAGTTGCAATCATCAAACATAAATTATAAATTAAGGGTATGATTTTTTAAAAAAGAAACCAGAAACCAAAAACAAATAAGCCACCATCAAAGCTTCGAGAATATTGTATGATGACACAAAACTTGTGACACTGAATGCAAGACCCGACCAAGAAAATCGAGATGCCTAACTAAAGATGCCCACACGAGTCACATTTTCCATAGCTTTTACAAGTGATCATTAAATGCCAACCAAAACTAAATCTAAAAATTAATGAAAATTATAAACAAACAACAACATTAAACTATTGTGGAACGAATCTTTGAAAAAAAAATCGAGAAAAGAAGAAGTCACTTTTAACTAAGCTAAACAGAACCGTCCAATAAAGATAGCCGTCGGCCAAATGGTGTATACAAATACCAAAATACCCCTTTGAAAAGTCACCTGCTTTGCACAAGTACTTCGTTAATTGTTAAGGCTATAATGGAACTTTACTTTTCAACTTTACTTTTCAACCGTGAAGAGGCATCAGATTTATCTTCTGGTATTTAATAACGTGATCCTAATTTCTAAGCTATATATGTACCAAAGGACAAGAATTTTAGGGGAGAAAGAGAGATTCTTAGCTGTATTGCCAATTTTATCCTCATAAATAGAGGCAGCTGTTTGAGAGAGAGAGGTATTACAGAGAGAGAGACTTTCCTTTGAAGAGACGATACAAGTCTCTATCAACAGTTGTATACATATCGAGTGTATTTAAATTTATCAAAGATGGAATCAATAGACCAACCCCCACTTACAATATCTTAAGACAATTCTGAACTCCAAAATGCTAAAAAGAAATAGAAATGCCTCAAATTGCTTTTGACTTTCATCAACGCTCACAAAGCCCCTTCACCATCCACAGCCACCATGAAAATGGCCTTCTCTATCTCTACAGTCAACACTAACAGTATCTTCTCTTTTCTATACAAGCAGTTGGAGATAAAATTCCGCAAAAACAAGAATCAATTAACAGAAACTATAATAAGAACAGAACAAGCAAAGCCTCAAAATATCAAAAGCAAAGGTTCGTTTTTTGCTTTTAGAGTGGGATCATAAAAATAAAGCAAAATCCACGTCAAGAACCAACCTTTAAGCCTCAGGAACTAGAATTTTGTCCTTTTCTCCGGAAAGCAGCTCATACATAGCTTGATCTTCAAACCTCTCTGTCCCTTTCTCTCCAATTGCAAGCAGAAGATGCTTCTAAGAATCAGCAACCCATAAAAAACTAAAACTTAATCTTCAAACTTCAGTCTTTTCTAAACTGGAAGGCATACCTCCAAAATCAGCAATCAACACTAGTCTGATCTTCAATGCTAAACAACAACGACCAGAAAAACAAAAAGAACTCTTTCAAAAATAATAAATGCCCAGGAGGAACCCTTTTTGTTTTCTCATAGACAAGCAGACATCAAAACGGTCGAAATCACTAGAAAAATATAAACGCGAGGACCGAACTGGATGAGATTTGAAAAAACCAAACCCAACTAGAAAAGCTCGATCTTTAACACTACCGGACACAAGAGTATATAATGCAGTGAAAACAATCACAACAAGATTCAAAAATCAAATCTTCTTCCTCTCTATGCAGAGGTCCTTCTCTCTCCTCTAATGAAGCAAAATGTGTCAGAGCTATTTGTCTGCTCAGATTATATAAAATGAGAGAGAGAAACGCCTTATTTTATATTATTTTCTCTTACTGTGTTCTTAAGAGAGAGAAAAGAGACAGTACTCAGGAAGAGAGAGAGCTCGTCTTGTTCGAGACAGAGAAGCTTTAAATGTCGAACATGTTTTATGATCTTACGGCTGAGATTGTGGATGGTAAAGTGGATTCGACCGTTGATACGAAGAGAAATTTGAATGTGCTCTCGAACTTTTACGTTACCGAGATGCTGAGATGGAGAAGTTGTTCCACGTGTGAAGTGGGGACGGGTTCTTAATTTAGAAGTGTCTTTGCGGTTACATTGCGGCACGTGTATGGTACACGAAGGGCGGCGAGTCTGAAATGAAGAGACTGTATATAACATGAAGGACCAAAAAAAAAAGAAACAATCACATCCCTGGAGCCTAACTCATTTAACACTTTAATACTTGCATTTTAAAACTAATACGCATATTTCCATTTATTTACTCATATATATATATGATTGATGTCGGACAAGGCTGCCCATATTTGAATTCTTGTAGCAGCACGTCCACATTTGAAATTTGCTTCAATCATTCCATCAAATTTAATAATTTCTCTCTCTTATTTCTTTTTAATTTTTTCAAAGATTTGGAAGATTTCAAATTAGATTCTTTTCATTATTTTTTTTAATAATATGTATAGTTAGAATATTAATATATTTGTAAACATATGATAATATTAATCTTTACTTTTTATTTTTCTTCTATATTTAATGGAGAAAAAACTAATAAAAAATTCAAATTTATCTTCTTCTTTTTTTCTCCTCAGATAAGAAAATTGATATTTTTAAAAAAGAAATCTCCTTTTGAAATAAAAAGAAGAATAAATAAGTGCAATAATGGAGTGCAACATAACATTAACTTCAATTATAACTATAGAAACAAACAAATATATTAGCAATCGCGAAGCTAAGTGCCACAAATTCTATCCCCCGACCCCCAGAAAATGAAAGCTAATCATATCATCAATCCTGAGGAGAAATAAGAGATGGCCTTTCCTTTTTCATAAAAAAGAAAATGAATCTTTTCCTTCATTTTATAAACAAATAAAAAGGTAGAAAATAAAGAATGATTTTTTTTAAAGTTTTTTTATTCATTAAATTGAAGAAAAAAAAACAACATTTAAAAAAAATAAATAAATGTATATGATTAAGACGTCAAAATTGCCCTTATCAATTCATGAGCACCGACAAAAGCCAAAATCCATGTGGAAATCTATTCGATGTTTCCTACCACATAGCTTCAAAATCTCACTACAAGATTTGACTCTTCAAAATGTCAACTTCAACACCAAAATTATAATTATTATTGCTCCAATCTTATAGTGAGTATCTCTATTCTTCCTCATCTTTTCTTTCTATTTAGATTATTATATATTTCATAATTTTATTTAATTATCTTAAAAAATTAGAATAAATCTTTTTATTTTTATTTCATTTTTAAAATATTTTTTAAAAATAACTTCTTATATTTCATGATAATAAATATGATTTGAAAAGGAGATTATCCTTATTAAAAGTATAATAAATATGAATCTCTTATACATTATTATATATCTAAATGTAATAAAAAAATTATTAGTTTATTAATTTTTATTTTAGTGAGTAGAATTGATCTGTCACGTTTTTTTTATTATAAACTGTTAAAAATAGTCGCAAAAAAATATTTTTAAATATTAATTGAAAGCATAGATATTTATTTTAAAAGTTTAAACTAATTGAATAATTTTTTTAAATAAAATAATTTTTTTATTAAAAATAATTAATAAGTACAATTTGTAATAGACAAATAAACATGATTATGTTCACAAAATATATACTAATCTTGTTATAAAGATAAGCTTTTCCTTTAGACTTTATTCCTTGTGTTGATGTAACAATTGTATATAATATATTGACTGCATTTCATGCATATCAAGAAATACATTTCACTCGATTATTATATTGAGCAACAAATCGACTTTATTATCATTTAGTGAGAATTTAAACGAGATCAATTTTTTAAATATCATAATCAAACTCAATTTTAACTCTAATGACAAAAGACAAACAAACTCATATAAAAAAAAACTAAATAAAATACTTGTAATATTTAATTAGATAATATTATTAAAAATATATAAAATTTAAAATTTAATTAGTAATTACACTTTTTATTTATTATAATAGAATATTATTTTTAATATAGAAGGTTACTCCAACCGAACTAGTTAATTATTTTTTTAATTTAAAATAAAGTAATTATGCTTTATTTTAAATAACTAACTACAATTATTAAATTATTAAGTTTATTTAAATAAAGATATTTTAATTTAATTAGCTTGTAGTTATAAGTTGCCAACAAAAATTAAAAATATTAAAATGATTAAAATTGAAGTAAGAATATATGTAATTATAAAATTTATAAAATTTATAGAATTTTAATTTAAGTTACCAAAATTTATTATCTTTTGTAAGAATAAATATCTTCTGTTTACAAAATATTATATTATTTTTCATAGATTTACTGATTTTTCCATGAATTATTAATTTATATAAAAATAATCAGATTTCTATAATATCATAAATTTTGTTGTAAGTAATAAAAGTTATGATAAATATTTTAATTAAAAAAAATATAGAAAAAGATGTTTTTTTTTTTTTTATAAAAGTTGCTACTATTTCCACATTTTTATCTTACATAAATTTACTAATATTTTATAAAATTGTTGACTTATGCAAATTCTTTTTATAATATTATTCTTTTTACAATTAAATAATACTATATTATTTTATTTTATAAAAAAGTACAAGGAAAAGGTAAAAATATTTTGTGAAATAATAACAATTTTATTAATTTTTTACTAATTTATTAGTTTATATAAAATAAGTTAATAATTCTTTTTGTGATTATGAGGAATTATAGAAATTATATTAATTTATAGAAATATTGTCTGGAATGGCTGAATAAATAGTCAGTCACTGTTATATAGAATTCAACCAGATAAGATTAATTATTTTTTTATATATTAAGAGTATTTAAATTATTATAAATTTATTTTATTCTAAATAAAATAACAGTAAAATTCACTTAAAAAAGAATAATACAATCAATCAGCAGTGTTTTTATGGAAGGCGATTGGCCAAACAAAAGTAAGTGCTTATTTGGATAAAAAGAAAGGAAATGTTTGATAATTATAATGGTATAACCAAAAAAGAAGTATAATAATAATAAGCGAAAAAATGAGAAAGAGCTTTAGAAGAGGGAGGAACCCAAGACGCGTGGGGCGTCTTTTCGGCCTTCCGCAACTGAAACGTGACGCTGTTGTCTGTCGGCTTTATACGACTTTTGGGATTTCGCACTGCAGGAATGCAGAATGCAGATCCATCATCATTTTCAATTTCCTTTTCCTGTGAGGCCTGCCTTCCTCTTCTTCTTCTTCTTCTTCTTGGGCTCTTCTGCCTACTTATTTTACTCACGGGTTCTGCTGGGCTGGCTCCTTCGGCTAACAAATTAACGAAAGCTTTATAAATTATTATCCACTTTGTTAAGCCATCATTAGATGAAGATTTGCCTTTTGTTCAATTTTGTCGTTGATGATTATGATAATGACTGTGTTCATGTGAGTTTAAACTTTAAACTATTCATCTTCCTGTTTTGGAATCTTCATAAACTACAACTTCTTAACTCTTTGTTTTCACCGATTGTTTTTTACCCACAAGGTTAAGTTAACTAACTCAGTCAGTCCATTTCACTAAATTGGTTTACGCTACAGTTCCATTGCTTCATCATTTCTCATAATCCAAGAGCTTTAATTTTTTATTAACTAATTCACGTGAGTTATGAGTGAAAAAGCTTGATATTTACCCATTATCCAAGAATGAATGTATCCGCTAGATAACTACAAATTAAAATCTTCCATTCAGAATTGATGGCAATTTTAGTATGCTTTTAGCTTGGAATGAGTATCTACCAACTTTTGATTTATTAATTACCATAAATTAACCATGATTACAATTGTTTTGAATCCATATCTGAATCTGCAGGAAAAAATATATCTACCACTCCAACATTATTGCAAATTCACACAGAGAGACATCAAATTTATACCTTGTTATTTCTAGTATTCTTGTGCTATGATATACGATACAAGATTTGTCTACAACAAACTTATAGACTGCCAAATCTATCATAAAAAAATACCTAAGAAATTCAAATTTTAAAACTGATATTCTTCTAGTAAATGTAATTATTCATCGATTGACAGGCCTATATATTATATAATAATTTCTCGGTTATGACTCTCCATACACCATGTCACAGGCTTGGTGTTTTCTACCAATGAACCGTGCGAGACTAGCTACTTTCTCACAGAAAACAAGTAAGCTAGTCAGCCTTACTCTTCAAATGCTAGGCAAAATGCTAGCTAGGATAGCAAGAAGAACAAAAGAGAGCTAGAGATAACTTTGAGAGCTTTTGTAAAGAGAAATATATTGATTTCTACTTGATTTGCTTGATGCTTACAAATAAATTCTCTAAGCTATATATAGGCCTCCACCTCCTCAATGTACGGTGAGGATACATTTAATCTAATGACTAAGATTAAGTATCTAGAATGTTCTACACACTTCCATACTTATCTACACATTATACATGCTTCTAGATTATTCTAGAATGTTCCAGATGCTTCTAGATATTTCCAGATGATTCTAGAATGTTCTAGAATCCTCCCTTGCTTTGTAGCGAACTCTGGAGGCTTCTTGGGCCATCGTGCGAGAAGGGAAAATATGCGGGCTATGACATTCTCCCCCACTTATTCTGGCGACGCCCTCGTCAGATGCCTTACCAAGTTCCTTGGCAAATCTTTGGCCTTGATGGGGAAGGAGCTTTACCATCACTAAGCCTCCCTCCTCAAACTCTGAGTGACTCTTCTTTCCATCCGCCCACTTCTTCATTCTCTTGGCGGCCTTGGTTAGAGGAGCACGTACCCTGTCGGCTTTCTTATGCCATGGCTTTAACAAACCGGCGGGCTTGTCTTGTTCCAACGAAGGAAAGTTAGCATTAGTGGTGGAAGCTAACTTTGCCTTGCTACTTAGCGCATCGGCCACTAAGTTTGCCTTTTCCGGCTTATACTCCTTCGCAAAATCAAACTCCGCAAGGGATGCTTGCCATCTTACTTGCTTCGGAGTTGGCTTCTTTTGCTTGAGTACCGGTGGTTCACACGGAGCCTTGGATGGCCTAGTGTGGCTAGCATCCAACAACTCTTTTGGTTGCCTCCGAAACTCTTCGAACTTAGGGGGTGCCATGCTATAAGGGAATTCTACCACTCCATTTTCTGCTCCACCTTTCTCTAGCTTCTTCGTAACTCCAGCATTACATTCCCAAACTCATCTAGGACCCCTGTTATCTCCTTTGGCACTTTATCTTGTGGCAAAATCGCCACTTCTTCCTTTAGTGCCGCAAGGAATGACGGCTGAGCCTTCTCTACCCGCTCAGATAGTTGTATAGCCGAGATCTTCATGGCTTTTACCTTGGCTTCTCATTTTAATGGTACCATGCAAGTATTCCCTTGCTCCAAGATACATATGGTGTTGGCAAAGGGAAGTGGGAATGCATTCACTTTATCGAGAAACTCTATGCCAAGCACCATCTCATAATCATCCATCGTTATAATGGAAAAATCCAAGAGGCCAGACCACTCACCGAGGCTTACTTTGACGTCTCGCGCAAACCCACATGTTCGCGCCGAGTTCATACCGAGCCACCCTTGCTCCTTCGCATACTTGATGCCAAGTCTTTCTGCCTCTTTTACCTCGAGGAAGTTGTTGTTAGCCCCGGTATCTATCAATGCTTCTACCGTACGGCTTCCAACCTTTGCTTCCACGAATAATCGACCCTTCTTTTCGGACTTGGGCATCTCAAATTTGATTTTGATGGCCTTTGAAGTTGACCCCATCTTGGACTCCTCTCGGTGTTCTTCCCTTTCTTCGACCAACGTAGAGAGCTTGTTCTTCGTAGGGCACTCTCTCGCCTTATGTGGTCCATCATAGAAGAAACACTTGATACGAGGCTTTTCTCCACCTTTGTCATCCTTGTTGCCATGGTTGCCTCCCTCTCTGGGCTTGTCAAACCTGTAGGAGCCTTCCTTTTTGTGGTGGCGGTCTCCCCATTCTTTCCGTTGCTGTTCCTTTCTTGGTCAGGCTTGTACTTGTCTTGCCTCCTGATCTTTATCAAGGATTCGGCCACGGCAATGGCGGTGTTGAGATCTTGGACACCACGGCGCTCCAACTCTAACCTTGCCCAAATCTGCAACCCATCCGTAAATGCAAACAAGGCTTCTTCATCGGTATAGTTGGGAATCTCAAGGAGTGTGTCGGTGAATTCTTTAACATACTCCTTAATACTTCCTGTCTGTGAGAGTCGCCGCAACTTGGCCCTTGCATCCCGAATAGCATTCTCGGGGTAGAACTGCTTCTTCAAATCTTCCTTGAATTCTCCCCACGAGTCGATAGTGCATGTCCCCTTTTCTATGTCGCCACTCCTCCTTCTCCACCACAGCATTGCGGTATCTTCTAAGAAGAGTGCGGCAGCGTCAACCTTCTTGGCTTCTTCTACTAAGCCAAGTGCCTTGAAGTATTGCTCCAAGCTCCATAGGAAGTTATCAATTTCCTTCGCGTTCCTCGAGCCTTTATAAGCTTTAGGCTTCGAAACATCTAACTTCGAGGGAGTAGAGACTATCATTGGCACGCTTCCACTTCCCTGGATAGCTGCCTTCTTACAGAGGATAAGCTCTTCCTCGGTTGCCACCAACCTAGCAACCATCCCATCAAGCATTTCCTCAACGTCACAACCTCGGCAAGGAGAGTTTTCTCTACGGTCTTGGCTTGTTCTTGACACTTGGACATCCCCTCGTTCAAGGCAGCTTGCATCCCCTCTTGAAGCTCTTCTCTTCCATTCTCGAGCTCCCCGATGCGTTGCTCTAAATCCTAGAACGTATCTTGTCCCTCGGCCACAGTTAGCTCTACCTTGGCTAGCCTGGCATCCATGTCAGACACAACATCCCTCGATCTTCTTCTCTCCTTCCTTGGTGGCTTGGACGCTTCCGACTGGTCCTTCACAACCTCACTCTGGAGTTGCCTTACCTCCTCCGGAACTCTAGTAGCCTCACTTGCTCCTGATGTCTTTGTCATTTCAACGATTGTCTAACCTTGCTCTGATACCAACTGTCACGGGCTTGGTGTTTGTGCGACACTAGCTACTTTCTCGCGGAAAACAAGTAAGCTAGTCAGCCTTACTCTTCAAATGCTAGGCAAAATGCTAACTAGGATGGCAAGAAGAACAAAAGAGAGCTAGAGACAACTTTGAGAGCTTTTGTAAAGAGAAATATATTGATTTCTACTTGATTTGCTTGATGCTTACAAATGAATTCTCTAAGCTATATATAGGCCTCCACCTCCTCAATGGACGGTGATGATACATTCAATCTAATGGCTAAGATTAAGTATCTAGAATGTTCTACACACTTTCATACTTATCTACACATTATACATGCTTCTAGATTATTCTAGAATGTTCCAGATGCTTCCAGATGATTCTAGAATGTTCTAGAATCCTCCCTTGCTTTGTAGCGAACTCTGGAGGCTTCTTGGGCCATTGAACCTTCGTGCGAGAAGGGAAAATATGCGGGCTGTGACAGCCATCAGCGGAAGCCATATTCATATACAAATTGCAGTTTATATAGTATAACAAAGTTGTTAGATTGGTAGAGTAAATGTGTAGATCATTTAAGATGAGAAAAAGTTTTCCAAGTAATGTTTAATCATACTCATGGGGAGTAGAAGTAATGAGTTTAGTTGGTGTGTATGAGAGAGAGAGAGAGAGAGAGAGAGAGAGAGAGAGAGAGAGAGAGAGAGAGAGAGAGAGAGAGAGAGAGAGAGTCCACAACTTCAAATTACTATTGTTACTTCAAATTGAGCATATATATATATATATATATATATATATATATATATATATATATATATATGGATATACTTCTGAAAGGGAATATAAAACTATATGACATATCTATGTAATAATTCCTCATTTATCGCGTTTTATAAGTATACCATATAGTACTGCTGCAACTTACATTAGCTTCCAAGGCATAGGCCAAGTTGACTATCATATGCCTTTAGAAAGCAAAATGTTACAGGGGCAACCGGCACGAGCTTTTTGGTATTGCCAGCGGAAACAGGCCTCTCATGGCTTAGCCCTACACAGCAAAACTACACTTATTATGACATATTTCAAACATCCATGCATTACTATCTTCTGTACATGCTAAGTAATTAGAAACTTCTTCATCATCATCAAACACATAAACAGCTGCTCTTATAATCGCTTCTTATACCCTTCTTTAAAGAGGCTTTGGCGTAGCACACAAGACATATATAATCACCCTTCAAATCTTGATGAATTGTGACCGTGAAAAGGAGAGCCACAGAAAGATGGAGATGCAGAGCCACTAAATGTTGGAGGAATCACAACAGAAGATGCAACTTTAAACCTCTTACTCCTTGAAGTTTCGACTCCAATCTCCGGGCTTTCAATCCAACACATCATTTGATCCACAAGTCCTTGATCACCAATACTAACTTCTCCATTATCCGATCCATCTGAATCGACCCCATGTTGTCTGAATCCAATCCATTCATTACTACAATCAGAAACACTCGAGGTTTCCAAAGAAGATTGTTCAAGCTCATGATTATCTGCTGCATGTGGCACAATAATACTTGGTTGCACCACTTTCTCAATTTTCTTCATGTCAACTGGCTTTTGGTATTGTTGGCTCCTAAAATGGAATATATTAGCAAAAGTGAAGTGGTCACTCACTCTATTATTTGTAGACCTACTCTCTGTCGTTCTAGCCATGATACTTTGGAGATTCTTGCTCAATTTAGCCTTCAATGAAGAGAAGCTAAGACTGTGCCGCCCATCTGATTCTGACACGAACCCACCATTAGAAGGTGATGAGCCGGAGTGGTATGAGTTAGGATTAACAGAGGCAAAGTTGGTTCGAGCATTTTCTCCGCGTAGGGCACGAGCTGCTTCATCGTAGGCTTTAGCTGCTTCTTCAGGAGTATCATATGTTCCTAGCCACAGCCTTACTCGTTGAGATGAGTCTTTTATTTCAGCTACCCATCTTCCTGATGGCCTTTGCCTGACTCCAACAAACCTACGCACTGCAACTTTGTTTGGCTGGGCCATGTTGGTTGTTTTAGCGGTGGTGGCTGCAGTAGGGTTCTTGAGTGCTTCAAGTCCTGCCATTAGTAGATTAATTACGTAAAACTGAATTTATGACTAGGACTTCTTTTTTGGGATCGATTGTATTAGGATTGGAAAGAATAGTTTTTACGTTTGCATGCGGAAAACCACATGGGGAAATTAGGGTTTACGGTGTAGCACTATATATAAGGTAGCTTCTACAAGTAATGGGTGTCAGTGGATACCCATATCAATTATTTAGTTTGTTTCTTTCTCTTTTAACTTTTCCTTTTACTTTGGGTTTACTTCATGAACTTGCATATTTGCCAACAACTTGACTAATTATTTACAATTTAAACTGGGCTTCGGCTAATGGCAAGCTTAACTATATCCAATTCCCTATAAATTAAAAGATAAATGAAAATACACAAAAGAAAAGTTTTTGAAACATATTATCTAGCAATTACATTCTTAAATGCATATTTCTTTCATCTTTGATAAGTAAAACAAGAGGTAATTATAAGTTACAGATTTTTGAGATCTGTTCTTGTTTCAGTAGCTTTAAGCTAAGTCTGTTCAAAACATATATTTAAACTGTATTGGTTTCTAAACATATGTTAATTACTAATGGTTAAAATTAGATTATGAGAAAATTCTAAAATAAAAGTCATAATGAAGAAAGCTGAGCAGTTGATGAGAAGAAGGTGATTGATTAGAAGGGCTCAATGATGGAAAGGAACAGAGGGAAGGAGACAGAAAAAAGGCGGACAAAATTGTCGTCTTGTATATAAAGGATTTGGAACGTTGGATTCTTAATTTAAAAATCCGGCGCCAAAGTTAGTTTAATTGGTTGTGACGTGGCAGTTAATCTTGGATTTTTGCCCTAAGCAGAGAGAATGATTTGTGGGCTCCAATTCCCCTACCTTTGTCTCTTCTTCTGGCTTTAATTTCCTCCTCACCAAATTCCAACTTTCTACCTATCAAGAAGACGTTAACCCAATCAAATATATTATATTATAAACTATATATATATATATATATATATATTACATATGTATCACACTTGCTCAGAATTCATACTTATCTTATACTAATTCACACTTCACTTTTTCTTTTAAATTTTTAAAAATATAAAATACTTGAAATATGTATAATTAATCCAATACATTAGCGATAATATTCTCATTTTATATCTTGTGATATAAAAGGTATGAAGCAATTGATAACTATGTATCTAATTATTTTATTATGCAAAATATTATGGTATATTCCTTTCCAAAAAATTTAAAAATGTTATATATATATATATATATTTCTATAGGACCTAAATGGGGTTGTTCATGGAGTTTTGTTGTACAAACGACAAAAATTGTTAGAATTTAAAACACAATTATGCAGTCGTATTTGTTTGTTGCCATTTTTATTTAATTATTGGCATGATATCGAAATGGAGGTGGCCCTTAGAATAGGACTATAGTCATTTCAAAGGGATCGAGTTTGCAATAATCAGATTCCCCCAACTCTCATTCCTCTCGGTGTGGAGGTGATAAGTTTGTCATTTTATAAGTGGATTTTGCCCATAAGACACGTCTGGAATTACACGTGGCACATGTTAAAATTAGCCCTAAGCCCCCTCGCTATATGAACCCTGCTTAACGTTGATGACCCATTGAAATTGGAAACGGATAAATTTATAAGCATATACATATAGTTACTACTCTGTTCATTAAATTTTAAAATTTTAAAAATAATTATACAGGTAATTGTATTAAAAGAAATTATTTATATATATGATTAATGTGTAGTGAAAGGGACATCGACTCGTTCCCTTGTTAGTTAAATCACTCGACAATTCTAACACCTTGTCCTTAAATTTAATTATATGTAAATGATTATATTCTATGGATCGATGATATCAACCAAACTATATATTATGACTGGGTCACTATCTTGATTGCACCATTAACTCCAAGCGGGTGGTGTCCATATATAGTTTGAATTAATCTTCAACTCAAACTGGTCAGAGCTTTATTTTACAGTGTTAATTAAGTTGGCATTTGCTTAAAGTGTAATAAGATAATGAGCATTTTAGTACTTGTTAAATTTAATTATGCACACAGGCCTATCTGTATCAACTCAGTCCCAAAAGTTCCAATCATAAAGTAACATAATTTGCTCCCAGTGGTAAGGATGTATTAGAATATAATTGTCCTAAATAATCTATCATATTAAAGTTGATATGAGTGGTTTTGGTGCACAAGAGTTAAAAAAAGAAAAGAAAAAAACTAACTCCATTTTTATTTGGAGGATTGGACAAAAGGGTTTGGTGATTACAAGAATGCAAACATGTTTTATAGTTTTCTTTTTTGAAAATAATTTTTTTTTCTATTTATTTATCTGTTCCTTGAAAGAGAAGAGCTAGAGGAAATAGCCATAAGGATTTTGATAATTAATGAAACAACATATTATCATAATAGTTTCAGCTTAATGCATTTGGAAGAGATAAATTTTAAAAATTAAGGAATAAATTGATTGTTAAGCTGGAAGTATTATGATTTTGGGGGGGAACAGTGGGCTGAAGTGAAGCCTAGCCCTCAATCAGATCTTCTTTTTTGACGATTGAATGTTATGGTCCTTCTGCGTCATACTTTATCAAAGAATGCTCGCAGGTGAAAGTTCTGCTGAAAGATCCAACGTTCAAACTGATGGATAAATGAATTCATGGCTATGATCAACGTTTTGACAAGTATTAAATATTTGGATAATGTTCGCCTCGTGAAGTCAAGCTATGATTCTTAGTTTATTTTGGCTTTCACTGATCAAGTCCGAGAAACGAATTGATTTTGGTCGAGTCTCTATAGGGGAGCAACACAATTTGGAACTTGCACAGTTCGGATAAGAGATATCACATTAAAAAAAAAAAAAAAAAGAGAACCCAAGGATGCCTTTGCATAGAACAATCTGAAACTTGTCATTTGAAATTCATAATCTGATATACATTAGGGATTTAGAATCTCATATATTTATGTTCCAAATATCAAAGTTTGGATAAATATAAAAATTTCAAATGCCACCCCCTACAGCGACCGCCACCCAGCAACCGTCGCTGCTGCTGCCGCCCCCACCACCCAGCAATCACGCTCATGCTGGCAACCTCCATCACCACCCCGATATGCATTATGCGTGAGGCAGTGAAATGAGACAGCTTTTACAAAGAGTGAGAACAAGTCGTATTGGATGCAAGCACTAGCTGATTTCTTGTTAATACAGGAGAGGAAGAGAGAGAACATATCTGTTTGTACAAACAGAAAACTTGGCCTTGGCGTTTGGATCAATCAGGAACCCCCCTGGTTCAGATATCTAGGTACTAAGAAAACCTGTGCGTCTGAACCGATTGTACTTTCCAAGATTATTACAGTTTCTTCACAACGAATAGGGCTGAGCGAGTCTCAGTACCATGCTACAAAAGCTAGTAGGAATTTTATGTACAAATCTACACAAAATCTCAAGTCGTATGTGCATGCTCCAACCAAAGAGATTCAACGTCTCAAAAAAAGTAAAGTTGGCTTGAAGCACAGGTAAGATATCTTGCAAGAACCAGAGGCCTCGCAAGAACGAAAATGAATGTGAATATGTTGTCATTACATCATCAATTTCTTTGCTTCGTCAATGCCTTGTCTGTAGTTCTATGGGAGCAGGTTCAGGGCTTCCAGAAACAGGGACAAGGTGCTCTTGGTTACTAGCATTCCCCATCGAACGATCAGGACCAGGTAGTAGCCATTGTCGAGAATGTTCAGTTGATGTCTCAGGACTATCAATAGATCGGACCATACTCATTGTTGCTTGTCTCATATGTTTTGCTTCTAGAGTGTCTTGTATTGGGAACCGGCAAACTGGACATGTAGATTGTTTTCTAAGCCATACATCTATGCAAGACAAATGAAAGTTATGACCGCACTTGGGCATGATCCGCAATACTTCCTTTTCTTGGTATTCTCCTAAACATATTGAGCACCTGTTAAAAGCAAACATTCAGTCTCATCTATGTTCAAAAAGGAAAATATCAACCAGTATATTGAAGCCAAAAGCATTATGACTTCCCTTATGGCTTACTCTCTTCATCTGTTGGAACAGAAGCACTGGAGAAGCTAGCATATTAACTATTAATTCCAACAGGAAACATACTTTTTGAACTTCAGTCCACATGGAAGAAAGATGAATACAAAATAAATTAGACCTCAAAACAATAACAAGCAGGGGGAAGGAAGAGAATGGGGGCAAGTAAAGGGACCAAATAATTTTAGAGTTCTGTTAGAATCTCAAAGTGGAAGCTGAAGGCTCAAATCTGTCACTATATGAGATTAATTCTGAAAGTGGAAATCCTTGTGCAAAGGATTTGTATGCATATTGAAACACCATGTTTTACCAAGTTTAGAGCTTTGACAGAACATAACAGGAATTGAACCCACATAGAGCCATCTCTACTTAAATAATAAAAAATCTTATCCAACAAAACGGGGAATAGATAAAGCTAAAATCATTAATTGTCCATTTAAAAGGTGGCAGAACTTACTGTGCATCCTCCACAGCAGTAAATGCCTCACGGTTGAACTTCATTGTGGGAATTGCAGCTACCATCACTGGTTCAAGACCACTAATCTGATGTTCTGGCTGCCAGATAAGAATCAAAGATAAGAGAGAATCCAAAGCTCTAATAATTCTTTTTGTTATATACAACTTAATTAGAAGAACGGATTGAATTTCCCAATGGCAACAGCATATAGGCAGACCAGAAATATTAAGAGGTTCCTTGCGTGTTCAACAGCCATATAGTGATCGGTCTCCTTTCTTCATACCATATGTATCAACCACAAATTAATACCCAATAACTCGGTATTAAGACCTTCCAAATTCTATCTCCCACCCGATCAAATATCAACCAAAGACAAAAGCTAACCCAACAAATGGAAGCAGCTGCACATCACAGCTTAGAGTTAACCAAGCCTCGCACAAGCTGCAACACTTAATTCGCGTAAGACACTAATGAAGTGCAATAAAACTAGTTTCAAGAAAAATTAGTCTATGGAAAACAGATTTTTTAAGAATAATCAGCAAGCACAAACAAGTCAAAGATAAAATCTTTCAATCGATATCTGCATGCCATTGATGCAGAAATAGCAAAAAAGAAAGTAGTTTAGCTGAGAAGAGAAACATAGAACAAGGAATCAAAGATACCTGGTCAAGGTCAATCCTGGATTCAAGCTCAAACGTTTGCCTGGATTCAGAAGCTCGAAGCCTCCCACAGATAATTCTTGTGCAAACAAACACAATAAAAGTGGCACTCATCCCAAACCCGATAACAGTAGTAATCAAATTCATGCCTGAACCTAACATCGGCTGCTTGCTAACTATCAAAATCAATTCAATCCCAAATATAAAGTTGCAAAATCGAAGAGAAGGAAAACAACCCCAGGCCAAGAAGGTTCTTTCAATAAGAACACGTAAATAAACAAGGAAAAACAAGAAGACCCATAAGTTAATAACAAGTAAGAGGAGGCAAGACGAAGAGAACGAAGAGTAACAAACACCCAGATCAAGATTCTTCAAGAAATGGCTATTCTTGAATAGTTCATAGCCATAATTTTTCTAAAAAAAAACAACAAAAGAAACACAAACAAAAAGAAGTAATAAAAAGGAAAAATGAAAAAGAAATTAACGACAAAATAGAATCGTAATCGCTTTGGGTGGACTCAAAGTTAAATAAAAAAGAATAGATGGTTTAGATGGGAGTAGAGGGGTGGAAAGAAGAAGAAGACAGTTCGTTTTCTTGCTCTTTGGAATTGCATTAATAGGGTGGGTCCACAGATAGAGGAACCCTGTTAGAATTAAATTAATAAGGGGCTATATTATTATAAATTATAAATCATAATTATATTAGACGGATGTGATTAAAGCGGGTGGTCATTTTTGGCGGCAAAAAGGGGCTTCAACGGTAAGAATAGTTGTAGCAAGATTCTCTCTCATTTATTATTAATATATTTTTTAATTAATTTTAATTGGAGAATCTGTTCCATCAAAGTACATGTTACTTTGCATCTCTTCTCCTTTGTTCTTTCTCAACATTTATTACTTCTTTTGGATAGGTCCTAATCTTTTGATTCTAATGATTGGACCCTTTTCTTTACTGCTTCTTCTGACCCTTCTTCTTCTTCACATTTCAAAACGCTGTCGTGTCGCCGGACAGATAGGCAGCTTATGCATCATCTATTTTTCTTTTCCAACTGCTACTCTATTTATTTTCCTTTTTTTCTTTAATCAGGTTTGGTAGAACAACCGAAAGACAAAGTATAGTTGAAAACTCTGGCGAGACACTTGTTCCATTATTCCATAATGTGGATAAACACCTTTAAATCAAATTTTCTTGGTATCACAAATTGCCACCCTTCATAAGTAACACTAAAATACAATTTTTCTAACTAAAAATTATATAATTTTTTATTATAAAAATAATTTTTGAATGAAATCGAATCCTTTTATCAATTTGAAAATGTGGAAATAAGAGAAATTTAAAAGCAATAACTTGGAAAAGCTATATTAAACTTGAATTACATTGAGAAAGATGGGTACTTGCTTGTCAGGATGCACCTAACAAGAGTATGCAGCCTCCTTCACAAGGAGAATTGATGGAATGAGAGAAAAGAGCAGCTCTATTTTTCTTGAAACAAGAAACCTCTTCCTTGAAGATTTTGATAAGGTCATTGACCTTCTTTGCCAGATGTTGACACATTACCAACAATTCTCCATCGTTCTTGGGTGTTTTCTCAGTCACTAAGGACAATCTTAATTTCAACTGAACAATATTACAATCTACTTTTCTCGTCTCCACAACCCACTTTGTCTGCTACTTACCACACTTCTTAATTAAGTGAACAAAATAAATAGGCATTTGCATCACTAGGAGGAACCCTTTGTAGTGCTTGTCCACAAAGATAAGACAATTGGGTTCAGCTCGATTTCTAGTCACTTCTTAATCCACGTACGTGGATATGTCGATGTACCTAACACTGTACAGGTTGAATTAATGTACCTAACAGTGTGCAAGTGGATGGTTTTTAGCCTATTATATGGTCAAACCAAGTGCTATTTTTTCCTTTAAATCAGAAGACATTTAGCTAATTCTTGTAAATATTATTCAAAATTTTCAACTGAATTCACATGGAAAAGAAACTGCTACAGTCAAGAGTAGCACATCTCTGCTAATCATTGATTGTTGTTGCTTTTTCTTTCTTCTGAAATTTATTGCTTGTATTATACTGTATGTTTCAAGAATCAAATATAAAAATTGACATCCAAACTTCATATGGAGCAATTCCACAAGGATCAAACAAGACAGAAAAAAGATATTCTAACAATATTAATCACACGGCGGAGGCCACTAAAGGGACTAGACAAAAAATAAAACGGGTTCTTGTAGCTTTGACCTTGAGATCATGTGAGCAGATGCTTCCAGTGAGGCTCAAGAAATCACATTACAGAACAAGGCATGGGAGAGACTCTTTCTGATGAAATAAGATTGCAGCTATGAGAAATGAAAGCTCCATCCATCCAGTGTACGTGCCATAAGCACAAATTAATCGTAAAACAAATTTACAAAAGCGTTTATGACACAAAATTCATCTTACCTGTCCAGAAAAATAGTCCCTGAAGAATTAAAAAGAAAAGATGAGAACAAAGACAAGAGTTACAATCACAAGAAACATAAGACTTTTTAGACAGCAATACCAAGTAGAGTTGGAACATCAGACCAAGAAATGAAAAACTGAATTGGTTTAGCTCGTAGACTTTTCTGATTCCCATGCGAGGCATGCAATGTAATAGAAGGATATCATGCGTGTTTCTAAAGTATTGGGAAAGCTACTAGCAAAAACAGCTAAACTATTTTACTGTTGCTTTTTAAGACACAAAGCACATATGCAGTCAAGTCCAGCTCTGAAGAATTATAGAAATACTCCAAACTTAGTCTCAGTTGGCACAAGAATGTTCTTGTAGAGCCAAACATAAGGAGAATCACATCCTACATAAGTCCCAGTTCACCTTCCCTCATCAATATAACTTGCATCCCGAACTGAAGCATATAAAAACATTGCTTTTTTCAACAAAAATTTCTCACCATCATTACCTGTTCTGTCGCAACTCTATTTAGTTTGGACCCAGATCACATACTCGTAAATCCCATCAGAGCAATCGAAGCCTAGGTCATGAATCTGTTCTCTATTCCCACCCAGTCCCTCGACGGCAAAACCAAACTTCCTTTAAGAAATCATAAAAATATAATCTTTATCCCTAAGTAAGAATAAAAATGTCCAAGGAATATGATACAGGCATACAGCTATACTGGGTCATGTACTCATGTCTTTGACATAAATTAAACGACAACGCATTGAGACGCGCAGCACAGTTGAGGACAAAGTTACTCTCCAATAGGGTATATGAAACTTTATCGCCAAACAAACTGCAGGACATTAAACACCGCAAGGTTCTGTTTCAATGAAGCACAGCCAATAAAAACTCGACACCCAGAACGGTGGCGAGGAGAAGGAAAAGCAGCAAGTGATAATGGTGGTGGGACACGTGGCACTTCCTTCTTTCAATTCTTGCTTTCCTTCTTTGCATCGACTTCGCTTCTCCAAACGCAAACCATTTGCCGGTAGGTGATCAAGAAAACAACTTTGCACTAAATTTTATATCTTCATCATAAGATTTAGATTTTAGGGAAAAATGTTATGGTTATTATTGTAGCATTATTAGTGTTTATCACAGTCAAATTGGGGAGGTTACTTCTTTGACTCCAACTTTACGGCTCTGTTGTAGCTTATGAGCTTGCTTGCTCGCTATATTCACTTTTCAATTTCTGGGTTTGGAATCATGTGTTTATCTTTTACTTCATTTGACTTCGTTTAGGCAGAGATTACGTTATTGTTATGGCAATTTGATTGAAATCAGTTTCTAATAGTTCCAATGTACAGCTCTTTTTGCAAAAATTCCGTGCCTTGGATTTCGCAGTTACTAAATCTTGATTTTTGTCATAATTGAGCAATTTAAAGGATCTAGAGAGCATAAGCATGATTAATTCATAAGTAAATGTGCAGTTCCTGTTGTAAAGACTTCATTTGGTTGGTTTACGTCTTTGAATTATAAATGATTATTTTAGCACTTGGTTATGAATTATCAACTATGGCTAAGTCTTGGATTTCTACCAGTTTTCGCTATGAGTGAAGATCCAATCCGTGAATGGATTCTGTCGGAAGGCAATGCAACCAAAATTACAAGAATTAGTTCTATTGGTGGTGGCTGTATCAATCTTGCAAATCGTTATGACACTGATGCTGGTACTTTCTTTGTTAAAACAAACAGGTACAGTATTTATAAGGTATTAGATACCTGAATCTCATATCAATCACATAAATTCTCTGCTGTGTGGATTGTTGCTCTTGATTTTTATTTGCTGGAACTTCATTAATGTCAAATGCATTAGGAGTATCGGACCATCCATGTTTGAGGGAGAGGCTCTAGGCCTAGGTGCCATGTATGAGACCAGAACAATCCGTGTACCTAGACCATTTAAGGTGAGAAAGCCTAAGATTTGTCTTCCGTTGTGCTTTATACTTACAAGTACAAGTGTTCTATGTTAGTATAGCTACAAATGGGAAGATACTCTAAGTGAACATGTTGTCGAGCATTGTAGGTTGGACCCCTGCCAACTGGTGGATCATACATCATTATGGAATTTATTGAATTTGGTGCATCCAGAGGCAATCAGGTCTGTGGGAAAACTGCAGTTGAATAATCTTGGAAATGGCACTTCATAAAACTAAACTGATTGCTTGTCCCAGCCCCTCTTAGGGAAGAAGCTTGCTGAAATGCATAAAGCTGGCAAATCCCAAAAGGGTTTTGGATTTGATGTTGATAATACAATTGGCAGGTGTGATTTTTCAGGCATTATTATTCTTATCATTGTTTACTTTCTCATACAATTATGAAAACACAGAGTACAACACTAAAGATAAACTTGAAAACTCTCTGAGTTGTAACAAATTCACATCTGTATTTGTAGTACTCCTCAGATAAATACGTGGACATCAGATTGGATTGAGTTTTATGGAGTGCATAGATTGGGTTACCAACTGAAGTTGGCATTAGACAAATATGGCGATTCAAGCATTTACCAAAAAGGTTAAATTTTTTATTTTCCATATAATTCATTGCCTTCGCTTGTTTTACAACATACTTGTTCCTCTTGATTAGTTCCAAGTCTATCAGTTGTTTCTTTCATGATGAACTTTCTTTTAAGTGAAACATGTGTTTCCCTTTCTGATAAGATTTCGAAATGCTGAAGGAAGCAGCTTCCATGGCTGTTTGATATATCATTTTACAACTTTCCGACAATACGTAACTAATGTGATTGAACACTGAAAGAATACTTTTGGCCGATTATTTATCATCATACTTGAACTGTATGCTTTGGCACGAACAGCAGAGTATATTGCTTGAGATACCAAGTTTTAAGCTGTTTGTGGAAAGGGGATTTATATTTTCTGGTATAGTCATCTTACATATAGTCATCAGGACAAAGACTGGTGAAGAACATGGCACCTCTCTTTGAGGGCATTGTCACAGAGCCTTGCTTACTTCATGGAGACTTGTGGAGTGGGAATATCAGCTCTGACAAAAATGGCAAGCCGGTTATACTTGACCCAGCATGTTACTGTAAGTATGATGCTATTTCGCTGTGTAAAGGGTAATTTATAATGTATAGACACAAACACACTCACGTGTATGTTTTACATACTTGATGGAAAAGATATGCCTATATAGATTAATTTGGCTGAATTAGATGCATGCTGCAGATAATATGAACATAGAAGGGGAGAAAAAAAGGTTCAGGTAACTGGTAGCAATGAAATGCCAATCCAAGAATGTTAAAAAGTTGAGATGAAGTCATTGTTAGTATTTCTCATCTTCTTGCTAGACATGATCTCCTAGCAGGAGCTACTGCTTCATCCACTAAATGACATGTACTCTATATTTTCTTCATATACAGATGGGCATAATGAGGCAGAATTTGGAATGTCATGGTGTGCTGGTTTTGGAGAAGCATTCTATAATGCTTATTTTGAGGTATGCAGACAAGGACTAGATGAGTTTTAGAAATTAATGTGCATATTAGTTTTCTTTTTCCCCAAAAGCCATTCCCAAGGTTCCTTCGGATATTTGAGCAACAGATCCGGTCTGTGCTCAATAACCATGGATCTCACTTGGCCTTGCGGCTAGCGACTCAAACATTCTAATGCCAATGCAAGGCATGCAATTGTATGGGCCAATAATGCAAGTTAAGGCTGTCAGTCATATGTGTATGATGAAAGAAGGAAAGGGTTATAGAGAAGCTATATAATGCTGCCCTCTTTAGTGGATCATGTATAATCTCTTAAACCTAGTAAAAAACTGTTGGATTGCCCTAACGTCTGTTGGGAATTCTATTTCATTCATCCAATGCTTATTATGTTTATCAGGTGATGCCAAAACAACCAGGCTTCGACAAAAGGAGAGACCTTTACCTATTGTATCATTACCTTAATCACTACAATCTCTTTGGTTCTGGATATAGATCATCTGCAATGTCGATAATTGATGACTATCTGCGGATCTTAAAAGCGTGACCACTGTATCCAAAAGCAATAGTTACATGTGTGTACATTATTTTTTTGTTAGTTTTGAACAATTTATAACTCCACAAGTATATATGTAATGGTCTTTACAGCAAATTTCAGCTGCATTTGCATACAGTTCGTTCTCATATTATTTCATACACCAATTCCTGATGCTTTCTTTTTCTTTTTCTTGTAAAAGAAGAAGCAATGATGTAATAACAATGAATAAAAAGAAATCGGAATTGGATTCAATTAGAAGGAATCGAATTAAATGAACTTCCTTTAAAACAAATTGCTGAACTTAATAATGTCATTTCCATGATAAGTTCTGGAAGATGGAGAAGGGAAGAAAAGGAACTTTCTAGAACAAGAGTGACAGTGCATTGAATTGGCGGAAAAAGCAAAAAAAGAGAATCTGTTTTCCGACAAAAGCTTATTTTAGCGGAAGAAGAACACTTTAACTTTTTACAAGAACAGAACTTTTTGTTCGGTACAGAACTCGAGATCTCCCAGAGGCCAGCACGTTACTCTTCAATAGTTTCATGAAAAGCCGTTTTCTTCAAAATATAAAGCTATTGTTGAAGTAAGGAACAGAAAATGAACAACTTGGCATCAGAAGCAGCATCACAACCACCAGTCCAATTACCCGACCTGATACTAGCTTTAGAGCAAGCAACTCTCATGGCTAAACAGCTTCCAGTACCCACCGACCCAAACCACCTTCTCCGAATCTACTCTTCTCTCCATCAAGCTCATCATCATCTTTCCTCTTTCATTTCACATACCCAATTCCTGCCTCCACCACCGCCCTCCGCCGCTGAGAACTCTCTTTCCTCCGCTACTGGAGCTGGAATCGCCGGTGCTGGTGAATATGGGGATGAGCCGATGCAAGTCGGTGATGATGATTATGAAGCTGGGGCCGAAGAGAATTCAAAGGCAACAATTGATAAGGTAGAGGAGAAGATGAGGGTTTGCTTTATCAAAAATAAGAGGGCCAAGAGGCCGCTTTCACCGTCGTCTGTGGCGGAGGATAAGAGGTTAGTTGATGACGAGGGCACTGCCAGAGGAATTATGGGTTTTGATCCTCATGAGACTAGGTCGAGGGCTTTGGATCTTATCTACCAATTTCATGGCTGATAATCAATTAGGTATAGGACGAATAGAGCAGAAACACAGGCGAGTATTGGTGCTGTTTATTGCATTGCATGATAATGGCGCGCCAATTAGTAAAAAGTTGGTGACTTCGCAACATTTTGAGCTCTTCATTCTTTTTCTTTCTTGTCTTCCACTTTTAGATGCTGAATTTCTTTTCTTTCCAGTTTCTCATTTTTCTGCAATTTTTCGAATGCTAAATTAAAATATATGGGAGCGGCCGAAATTGGCATATGCATCCCATTTACATACAAGTGGTGCAATTACAGGCTTTTTGTTTCAATCTTGATGACTAGTACGATTTTTATTGCTTGAACATAATAAGAATACAGGTTAATTATGCATAGTATCTGGTTAACTTCTGAACTTTCGCATTCTATATTTGGATGATGCTTCTACTCTTCAAACATATGGAAACATGAATTGTCTCATCATCAGCCTCTTCATTCATCTCCATGTTTTTCGTTATTCTTCTGCGGCAAGGTGTTGTCTGAAATGTTTAGATGTTGCGCCTTATTCCTCAACGCTGGCTTTCATATTTAATTGTTCTGTCAAACATGAACCCAGTGCAACTCCAAAATGAGCTATACAAGACACCAAGACAGACTGTTTTTGTTGGGCATGCTCTTGTTAATACAGTAATACTATCTACACCCTTGCAATCAAATTGTGCAACTTTACAAAATCATCCAAGGTAAGCTCCTCAGGTCTTGACTGCAAGATGAATAATGGAATCGCTGAAATCAGTCTTGACATTTAGAATATAACTAGTAACAAGAACACAACATTATCAGAATATATATACAATGGACACTATTCATCATGCTTACAGTAGCGGGAAGACCAACATTTATTAGAGCCTGTTCAATCTCAGGAGATGTGCATATGTGCTGAAGTGACCTTCGCAACATCTTGCGTTTCCCATTAAATGCAGAATTTACCTATACCCCATGCAGAGGCTTGATTAGTGCAAGTGCCAAAAGGCAATTCTCAGTAAAATAATAGGATTTCATCTAAATATTCAGTCATTAGAAGGCCATAACTAGGAATAACAACCAGCATTAGGGAAGTGGTAAAGGTTCAGCCTCATCTCATTTGAGCAAGGCAGAAATTATGCCAACACCAGAAAGCAGGCAGAAATTGTGTTAGAAGAGAAACTACCAATGAGAAGAAACTTTTAGAGGAGGAAACTGCTGGATAATCTGCAGTTTGCTTTAGCTTAAATGTGACAACTGCTGCATCAACCTACAAAAAGAGAAATCAGATTTGTTCATTTCTCTGTACATTCTTCTTTGAAAGTTAAAGCAAGGTCTTATTCTGAATTCCATACGTATTTTAAAACATAAATTATTGGTTATCTTGGCATGCTTCTACGCCTACGAGACTTTAAAAACGTGTATTGATATCCCCCGGAAATCAGGTTACTTACATTGGGCTGAGGGAAAAAGTTTGATCTTGGGACCTTAAATTTGTATACAGGATCTGAAAAACAGAACCATCATATTGAAACTAGGTCTAGAAAGAATTGAGAGAATCGGCGGAAAAATGATTATGGCCCCAATGGAAGCATAAACTAGATGTAAGCACTAAGAATCACATATCATTTAATCCAAAATTCGAAATTTGCCATCAACATTTTGAAGTGAATAAATCGTTTGAAAAAGATTTAACATTTGCAGAGGTACCTGAGTAAAAATTGACGAAGACATTGATGGGTCGGTATTCTGATGTTCTTAGAGAAGACTCCACCAAACGCGAAGCTGTCTCCTCCTGAAAACATTATACAGTTTTAGTGTAGCTCGGTATGTCCTTTTCCAACTATTAATCATCAGCTGCTTAATTCTCACCTGGAGTAAAAGAGCAACTTCTGAGATAATGTCACCCATCGGAAGTAGTTGTTTAACTACATCTGTACTTATATTAAATGGTATATTAGCAACCACCTGCCAAAAAATAATTTTTCTTTAAAAAAAGAAAGCATTGTGAACCCTAAGCTGCAGTCTCTTCAAAGAACATAGTAGCTACTGTTTCTAAGCAAAGATTGTGAAGGATAAATTACAACGCTAAGCACTCACTTTGGCACGTCTTGGCTTTTCATTCAAAGAAGTCATATTTTCCAGCAGCGATAGCATATGGAATCGAATGTGACATTTGACAAAGTCCTCCTGCAAAAGCTGAGAGTTTACAAGAAGAGTTAAAAACAACACATAAAAAGAAGTATAAAAAGATATACTCAAACTAACTATTGAAAGCATAATCTACCTTGAAACGGTCTGTATGGGAAAATCTTTCCCTAACTATAGCAGCCATGTGCGCATCCTGTACTTCATTACAGAGCAAGTTCTATAATAACAACAATGAAAAAGAAAAAGAAAACGTGAAACTTTTATTTCTACAAGTAAAGAACATTACTTTCTCAATAGCAAGAACAGTGGCTCCAGTGTCCAAAAGAAGATTGGTCAAAGAACCAGTGCCAGGTCCAATTTCAAGAACCAGATCTCCCTCTTCCACATTAGCAGCACAAACAAGCTGTTCGTTTACTTCAGAATTCAACATGTAATGCTGCAATTACATTTACTAAAGCTGTTAATTTCCATTTAACAACTAAAAGAAAGTTCAAGAGAAGTGAAATAGGGAAACCTGGCCCAGTGATTTTCTAGGTCTGCGGCCTCTGGAATTGAGGGCTTTGAGTGTGGCGCGATAATCGTCTGAGCTTCTTTTTGTATCACAACGTATCAATACCCTTTTCTTCCGTGCACTTGTTATGCCATTACGCGAGGGAACTGAAGGTTTTGCTCTGACAGTTAGAGTCGGAATTGATGCAAGAGGCTGCAGGAGGTTAGTTGCTAAGCTCATTTGGCAAGAAATGTTCAAGTTTCCCAAAGAACAGACATTACTGTGCGCTAGGGATTTACTTAGAAAGGATTGAGATATTTCTATTATTAGAAATTTAGAGAAAACGACATCGTTCCCCCGTGTCTAATTGTTTTAGTGGAGGGAAAATAACAAACATTAAAGGGATTATTATTCATATCGCAATTGCTTTTTTTTAATGCAAATGGAGATAATAACAACTAAAAGGCCAAACAGCTTAATTTTTGTTATAGCATAACAATACCTCAATTTATTTTTTTAATATTTAAACATATTTTTTATGTTAAATATTAATATGTATTGAATAAATATTATTAAAAATAAAATTTCAAATATAATTCAATTTAAAAATTAAAAATATTTAAAAAATTATAAAAATAAAATTCATACGTTTACTTAAACGATTAAATGATTAAAATTCACTTGTTTAGTTATGCATTCTGTCAACTAAATAATAACAACAACTTCTAAGTGTCAACTAGCAACCAACTCTTTCTGTCCAGCCGAAACATCATTTCTAGGGGCCTACAAAAATATAATTATAAACCTAGTCATAGAACATTTCACTAGAAAAAGTTGCTAATAGCTCATCTATTTCTACTACTCTGTCAGCTCCAAAAATGTCATCATCTTCTTCTTGTTGCTCCCATACCAGTGGCAGTGGAGATAGTGGTGGCAGCAGATATTGTTCTTGCTGCTGTGAGGAATTTCCCAAAATATCTATACCACCATCACTTGCAATTTCAAGTCCAAAATTTTCCACATTATTCATTCTTATTTGATCAAAGCTTTCCAGCTCCTCATTATTGTTTATCCTGATTCCAGCTTGACTACAACTGCTGTGGTTAGAATTTATTTGATCGCACTCTGAGGACAATTGCACATGATAATTTGCAGAACCAAGGGAAGGCACGGGCGTCAAGCAACCATGGAGATTCCGCTGACTCTCAGCATAGCTTCTGAATTCTGGTTGACTTCTTGTCATCAAGAATTGTGCCTTCAGGAATTCACAAGTTCCCGTCTCTAAATTCCATGGTGGATAATGGTCATCTCTGTACATGGTCTTCTGGATCGCTTCTTGTTCCCGCTTCAAGGAAAGACGATATTTCTGGAAATGCAACATTTGTAAGAAAGTCAAAAGAAAATCTTGAAATCAAAATAAAAAAGATGCCTGTACATCTTCCAGATGCACCTAGCATTCAGAAGGACACAAAAGAAATTTCAAGGACCTTTGTCTGTGAACAAACCTGCAAGTGGCTTGAAATATTTTCTTTTCTCAGCCCTGGTACATTCATATGCTTAAGTATTTTCTTCGGATGAGCACCTAAATTGAAAATAAGATTCAGAAAGAGCTCATCTTTATCATCAATAAAAAAAGTTACTTCTCCAGAAAACAAATCCATGAAGCCAATAAATTCTTACTATCAATGCCTAGTATCCGGATAGCTTGCAAGAATCTGTCGTGCAGCTCATTAGTCCAAATTAGCTTTGGCTTCTTTGGGAAAGTTGAAGTGACCGTAGCTTCCTCGTCTTTATCCATCTCTTGTAGTTCTTTTCCTTCGCTCTTCTGGGCATTCTGCTGGCTAGTATCTAAAACTGATAAACACTCCGAAGCCTCATTTGACGCAATCTCAGGAGTTGAGTGGCCATGATAGCTATGTGATCCTTCAGTAGCCACATTGTTCTTCCGGTTCTTCACACATGAAAACTGCCAAAGACTTTTTACATCGTTCATGGTGATCGGTTTCAGAAGATAGAACACGGCCCCTTTGAACAGACAGCCTAACATGGCATTTTCATCGTCATCAGCTGAAAGAACTAGAAAAAAGTGAAATCCAACCAAAATCAAACACTGTCAGAGAGTTTAAGCATAGAAAGGACATATTATATAGACAGAACAGTGGTAAAGTTCTAGGGGGCTACTTACTCACAATTGGCAAGCAGGAAACTTCTGCCATTGTCTCAAGGAGCTCGTATTTATCCATATCAGGCAAGTGCACTTCTGTCAGAATAAGGTCAAGCTCATACTGTCGCTCCCGTAGAATGTGCAATGCATCAGTGGCCCGTTTAGCAGTGATGACTGCAAGTGAAAGCAGCATATCCACATTTCAATTTCAGCATAGAGTGCTCTTATTCCATAGAGGAAAACCAGGTAAGAAAATAATTACATCGTTAGGGGCATAAGGCTTCTGTCACTAACTGTCTCCTAAACATATAATCATTTTTATTAGTGCTTAATAGCACAAACTTAACTCCAATCCCCAAACCACATTTCTCTACATATAGTCTGTCACTGCAATATAAAGCAGAATCTGCATGCAGGAGAATGTAGAGAGATTAAAGGTGCTGATATAACCACTTTTCCCTTACTTCAATTGTATGTGACAAGAACATCTACATAAATGTAAACTTTCTACTTGTGATGAATTTAAAACAGGAAATTGAACGATTTCCGCACCTTTATATCCAGATATATAAAGCATTTTTGATACAATTGCAAGACATGCCGAATCACAATCCACAACCAAGATGCTGACGCCTGCAGCACCTTCAGCATTAATATCAACTGAGAGAACCTGCTCGTTCCTCATGTTTCGTGAACAAATTGTTTGAGCGCAGAGAGGTTTTAGTGAGACAGAGATATAATTACTGTTTGTAAGATGCCTATAGATATATAGTCTTTTGAGCGTGTTAATTGAAAAATCTGAAGTATTCTATCGTGCAGAAAGGTGGCCAACTACAATTCCATACTAGGAACCCCTTTAGACTGGAAAATCCTGTGTCAGAAATTCTAAGTTATTAAGATAACGAATTCAATAAATGGGAAATGAAAAGATTGGCCATTTAAGATAATAAAGCATCCTCGAAAGGTAATATTGTCCTCATTACCATTAAAAATATCTATGAGTCAAATAGCATTAACTAGCCTGCCATTTATCTTCACTAAAGCTGCCATATACACCGCGTGTGGGATAAGAGTCCAGGTCACTAGAGGAGATATATTGTATAATCTTTTTATATTGGTCAAATGTATATAATCATTCATAAATAGCATATCCATAAATACCGACAATAAGTTACCTACCTAAAATCACCCTCCATTTTTCTCAATCATAAGCCATCTCCAATGCATATCAATGCCACCTCCCCTACGCTTTTGAGCTGATTGGTATCTGAGGAGTTTCAGACTCCGGTGACAAGAAAAGAAAAATGCAACTAGCAGTAACTTGCAGAAGGAAATGAAACTTCCAAAAACTATGTACATTTCAGAACAAGGTGTTCAACCGTTATCGCAAAAAGGCAGAAGAAAGCACCCCTAAAATTAAAATTACAAAAAAGCAACATTTGTACAAAAAGAAGGCAGCTCATTTACTAATCACTAAAGGCCTCCAGAAATTCATCAACATTTTTTATGTAGTTATCCTCAGTTTATCCAAAAAAAGTAACTATTCTAGATTTACAAGGAATAAAGCTTTACATTTTAATTTATGATGTTTCCTACTTGAACAAAAGGCGGCGTCTCACAGACTTTGGAAGGTTTGAACTAGAGATTTTCCTCTTTTCTGTAGATATCACATCATCTTGATTTTCAGAACAATCAGCTTGCTCTTCTCCTCCGGATGCAGCAAACTGTACTTTGGTGGATCGGTAAAACTCTGTTATATTCAGTTGGACACCTTTTGACTTCACTGATTCTGACTTTTCTGTGGAGGATGAGAGCCTTCTCTTTGATTCTTTCTGTTCCTGCCAGTATTCAATCACAATAACGTCAGTCATTCAACAATCTAAAGGGAAATTATGATGTCAATCTCTAGAGTTTCAATTTAGATTAATATGGATGGCTCGATCACAGAATAGCCAAGAGCAGTAGAGCACTTCTCTGCTTCATCCATACTACCTCCTTCCCATATGTAACTACAAGTCATAGATGGGATGCAAGAAAAAAGTTTACCTTCTCCTTTAAAAATTTGTCAACTGCATCTGGGAAAGCATTTTGAACAAGATCCATATTTTCATCAGTCAACAAAAACCAACACCCATCATCAACATAGCTTTTTGGGACATTGTACTCTTCCAATTGATCAATGGACTCATCAGTTTTCACAATGTCTTCTTGGTGCTTATCCAATTCTTCCACAATGTTTATGCAGATGTTACTGCTAATGGTGTTGGCAGCTTTTTTCCATTTGATCACATAAGATTCGTGCCCATATCTTACTTTGATACGTTGAATAGAATCAAACTCATATTGGCCGTACAGCAATGCTTTCTCTGGCTTTGCAGCCATATCTCTCAAATAAATGGTGGACAACACAGGAAGAATCCTTTGTCGAATGTAAGACGGATGCCACAGCTTATGAAAAGCCAAGAAATCGACCAGCATATCTGTGTTTGGGCTTCCCCATGATAAACATGTGTCATCATCCTCTGTACAACAAAATTACTCAACTAAACATAGGACCATGAAATACTCAAGGAACAATGGAATACTACAAGAAGTACAGTGTGATAACGGTCCGCAATCATGGAGGAATAATGTCAAACTTATTAATATGTTATTCTTATATCTAATGCCAGTCACCCAAACACCTACACCCCTAACCCAAAATAAATAAATAAACAAACACACAAAATAATGGAAAAAAAAAAAAAAGAAGAAGAACAAACACAAGGTTCTACCATGTACTGGTTAAATAAGAAGAGCACCAAAAACAAAAACTCATCAAACTACAATACCAGTAAACTCTGCATGATTGTTGCACAAATACATTTCAATGATATCATCATTTGGAAAATTTGGCTCCATAAACATCTTGTCACAAACTTTTATCTGCCAATTTTCACGCTTTTGCTCCTCCTTAGCTTTGCGATCCTGCAATTCAAACACAATTGATGCTTATTATAATAGAAAAACTCTACAACACAAAAAAATTAAAGTGCCCATGAGGTAACTAGGAATCCAAAGGTTATTAAAAAGAGAATATAAATATACACCTTGTTACAGCTGCCACAATTACATCTGAACGCCCCTGACTTTTTTGTGCAACCCTCACCATTACTGTTGCCACAGTACTCACAAGAAGACTTAAAATGTGCTCTTTTACTCCCAGGATGCCCACAAAAGGAGCAGTGAGAGATTTTTGACTTTAATGAGTTCTCATGTGGATCAATCATAAGATCTTCAACGACCCTTGAAACACCAAGAAATATGTTGGTGTTTCCTTTGCCTATTTCACGTAAGCTGCATAAAGATTACTAAATTTAGAAGGAAATGAGCTTAGCTCAATACTTTCTACAAAACAAAAGAAAAAGGAAATTCAGAAAAGATACAGAAGCAAACCAATTCAATATCTCATCTTCATGGAAAGTTTGGACAAAACGAAGAGCTGTATCAACTCCAATCCCCTGTACTCCATTTAGATCATGGTCATTTCCGACCAACAAAGCAATGGCTATCAAATGCTTTCTCTTCAACGCAAGACCAGATTCAATATCTGACATTTGGTAGCATTCAAATGGTTCCTGTACACAATGCACACATGCCTTCAGACCACAAGTCAATGATCAATATCCCTCTCCCACTAATTTCTTTTCTTTTCTCAAAAGGAAAGCTTGCAACTCCACGTGTCATGAGACCTCGAGTATCTTCTCTTTTTTCTCCACGAAAGTCCCTTTCCCATGTATGCATGTTCATATATTTTATTTCTTTATCACAAGCGGGCAAGCTTTACATAGAGGAAAATAATACAACAGCAATAAACGGCAGCAAAAAGAAGAATCATAGACAGAAAACATACTTTTGAGTTAGGCTTGATGGATTTGATCACACATTTAGCCCCAAACAAGAAGGCATCACTATCAGCTGTGATACAAGCATCTACAAGGCCCTGACTATTCAACTGGGCACACAACGCTTCAGCTTCACCATTTGCTTTTAAAACAGGCATCCCAAATAATTCAAGCAATTCCTAAAAAGAAAACCCCCTCCTTTAGCCAATAATAACTGACTCTGCGTGTATATCAAAAGAACACAAAACTCAAAACTATAAGTAACTAACCACGCACTCTTTTACACATTTCAAAAATGCCCCATTCCTCTCAACCGAGACACCCTCTTCAGGTGTCGGTAAAACGGAAGAATCAATGCCGGAAGAACGAAAAAACCGCGAAATTCTGGCGCGAGATTTCAGAGGCGAGGGAGTCCCATCAACAACAAAAACAGGGAATGCCCCAAACTGCAAATATAATTAAATAAACGAGTAATCGTCCATTAACTTTTTTTCTAAAAAAAGGGTTTTAACTCAAAAGCAGAGAGAGAGAGAGAGAGAGAGAGAGAGAGAGAGACCTTAGAGAAGAGGTTGATGGTACGGAAGAAGGTAAGACGGAGATGAGGTTTCCGTGCATAGGATTTAATGGCGGTTTCGTGTTGTACAATCCAATAGGAAAGATCGATGGCGACCCGTTTTTCTCTCAAGAAATCGGGTCCTTCGTGTCGGGTATAGGGTTTTAGTATATCCCAGAATTTGCCTCCCACCCCCATATTCTACTTCAAAACATATATAAAACAGAACTGCTTCAATAAACGTAATTACTTTCTAGGGAGACGTTATAACCTTCTTGAAACAATTCAAGATTTTCATCTTGACGAAAGTAGCTAATAGAAAACGAAAAAAAAAAATGAAGAAGAAGATGAAGATTAAAAAGCCAAAAGTAGTAATGGAGAGTTTTTGTGCCGTTATGTGTCAGTGGTTTCAGTTGAGGAACCAATAGCAATAAGCACTTTGTAGGCTAGATCTTGATATATATTTAAAGAGAGACATAACCATAACTTGTCGATATGTCCGAGTGGTTAAGGAGACAGACTTGAAATCTGTTGGGCTTCGCCCGCGCAGGTTCGAACCCTGCTGTCGACGTTTTAGTTTCCCTTTTGCATTTTTCCAGAATTATTAGTTAAATCTTGCTGATTCTCATATATGTTTCTTATATTTTAATCCCTAAAATTTGCTGTCAATCTTAAATCCGGCATCGTCGCGAGTTCCATAAAGAATTTCTAACAAATAGATGGCTGGCTGGCTGGCATGACCACAGGCAAATACTTATTCTTAGCAGCAAGTAATGGAAATAGTCTCACACTCTCGCTAGAGATATATCGAGCAGGGAGTAGACTCGACCAAGCTGTAACCAAAAAAACTTCGGATCCTTCTCTGATAGGGTCCACATATCCCACAACTTAGATCCTGGCACGTGCTGGTAGCTAATAGAAAATGGCCACATGTGCACCCTCCAGATGACTTAGCTCGCTAGTAGCACAAAACAGTCTTGTCATGTACTTGTACTAAAACAAGTTGCCCACTAGGCCATGCTTACACCCCTGTACGTTGGTCCGCCTCAATTCAGTAAAACTAAGAAGCGGAACAGTTCACCACAGCATATATTAGTATGTAGTTTCTGCTGGTATTGATTAGAATGCTGAAATCACGAGGGTGTGAACTGAAATCAGCATTAAAAATAACTCATATGGAGCATGATTTTTGTGGTAAATATCCATGGCGCAAGAGTATGACAAACACTGACCCATTGACTAGCAGAGAGACCTATTCCAAAAAATGGCTGGCTGGCTGGCTCACCCTTCGAGTTTAGGACCCACAATCGACAGACAACATTCAGTTAGTAAATCCCAGAAAGGGAAAATGATAGAGATCACGAGATCGCTCAAGCTAGTGTGCTCCCAGTTGCCACCATGTGATTCAATCTTACAGAACCAGATACTGTATGTATGTAAGGCAACTCCTAATGACAGTTTAAAACCATATATTGGACCTGATCTCTTTCCAGGATATCCTATCACAATGAATTATTGTGTCAAAGACATACGTACCCTTGAACTACAATCTAAATATAAAGACCTCAAATATCTCTTGGAACAATTATTTATTTATTTTATTCATAACCTAAACCTGCTTGTTTAACATGCATGCATATTCGTCCTTTTAAAAAATAAAAATTTAAAAATGAAATAGAAGCATCCGGGCTTCTGCACCTCCTTTGTCATTTTTCTCACTTAAGCTAATTATTTAAACTAACTAGCGACTTTCATAGCTTCTTCACTTGCATTGCAGGAGCTTCTCACCTGGAGATCCCCAACTAGAACTTACCTCCCTCTTTCTTCTCCTTCGATTCCCTTTAATTTATAAACCCCTCTTGATCCCCTTACTCTTCCCTTTCCACTGCTACTTCACTCGCTCTACACTCTCCCTTAATCTCTTGTTTTCTTGAACAAAATTATGGGTTGTTCAAACGATGATTCTTTCTTGAATAAAGTTTTCGAACCAAGAAAGCAATTTCCTTTAGAGCACAGACCTCGAATGCTCAAAGATTTCCTCACTGAAGATTCATATGCATCCTCCTCTACCGGCTTCAAATCATTTCCAAGAAAGCCAATCAACTCTTCTTCTTCTACGATTACAACCCTCTGTGATGATCCTAATAACAAAAGCTCGCTTATTAGAACTGGACATCGATCAGAAACAGCCTCATCACCGGCCATCTCTCCATTTCAGGCCATGATCATCGCCGTCAAGAAAATTCACTTTATCACCGCTGTTAAATCTCCATCAATTCTACCCAGAAGCCTTTTGAGGCGGCTGTCGTCTAAAAAGAGCACATACAGAGGAAGTCATGAAAACAAAAAAGGAGCTGAAACCAAAGTTACAGTCACCATTAAAGATATTATACGGTGGAAATCATTTCGAGATATAGTCGAAGAGAAATCTCAGTCGTCAGATTTGCCATCATCCTCACCACATCACTACACCACTACAACAACAACAACAGTCTCTACCGCCAGTAGTCCATGCAGCAGGAGCAGTAACGGGTCGAGCTGGTGCGACAGTGATTTTACTGCGGAATATTTACCATGCTGGCACGGTGAATCTGAAAAATTCTGCGAAAACGAGGAGGTTAAAGTGGGTAAAAAACATTTACCACGTGTCGGCGAGAAGTTAATGGAGGCGGCGACCATAGACAAGGTTAGAGAGTTAAATTAGTGCATCGTATCTTTATAATATATTTTGTGTCTGCTGGTGAGGGTCCGTAGATGTCGTGAAGTGGGGTAGTTTATTACTATAGGAAGCGGTGATAGTGTGTCGTTTAGTGAGATTTGGTTGACCTTGTCTGTGTTGTACGGTACCTCTGGAGATGGTCAGAAGCATATACTAGGAGCCTAGCCAGTTTATCATAACTCTCCAACCAGTAGTCTGATCACATTAGCTTTATACTTATTTAGAGAATTGTTTATTACTAATAACACTTTCAATGTCACTAGTAATTAACACTAATTAGGGACAAACATATGTGTCCTTGCTTCATCCTTTAATTAATTATTTCTTTTTGTTCATATTCAAATTAATCTAATTCGATGAAAATCAACAGATAGAGGAGAGGCAACAGAATAGCCCAGTTTCAGTGATTAACATTGAATTTGAGGAAGATGATGATGATGAAGAATCGAAGTCATTTCAGAGTATGTATCAATTATGTTAATCATTGTAGCTAGTTGAGAGAGTATAATCAACACTGAACTAAAAATTCTTGAATTTATCCGTATCAATTGACAGGGTCAAAACGAAAGCTTATGCAAAAGATCCGTCGGTATGAGAGTCGGGGTAGACTTGACACTATCAACCTTGAGAATTGGATGTCAATGGAGGAAAGTACCAGCTCTGGAGAAGATGAGGAAGAAGAAGAAACAGAAACGAATGGTAGAATCGATGAAGAAGTAGAAGAAAAAGCAAGGCAATTATTGAATCATGTTAAAGAGACAAGTTCACTTGGAGAGTACCGCAAAGAGAATGTGGAAAGGGTAGTGTTAGATTTCTTTAGAGATGAATTATGTAGAAAGAGATATGGAAATGGGAGTAGAACTGATGAGATGTTGAGGAGAGTAAAATGCTGGATAGATGGGGAACAGAGCACATGGACTGGATGGGAGAAAAAAGAGGCCTGTGTTAGAGATATGGAAACAGAGGGAAAATGGAGCAAGTTTGAGGAGGAGCAACAAGAATTGGTTTCGGCTATTGAGAATGGGATGATGGGTTTTTTGGTCGATGAGCTACTGATTGATCTCATCTCTTGATCCCTATTCAACTGGCTATTATTAGAATGTCAAATGGGCCGGCCCATCTTCTAGAAACCAAATTACAACTGTACTTGGGCTGGTTGATCTATTCTTATGAAAGAAAAACAAACCACACATGTTAGGGCAGCAAGCAAAGGTGTACACATTACTAGTCTGGTAGTAGTGCATCAATGTAATGAAACCAGACCAATAGCCATAGGCTAATGAGGAGAGTTGAAGTGATGAACTTGATGTCACATGTTGATTTTCTAGACTTTGGATGAGCCAGTATGGGACACCCTGAAAGGCATTATTCATGCCATGCCCATTTTCTTCTGTGGTCTGTAATTAGATTTTTGCCTGTGCTAAAAGTGTCTACAAAGAGAAATAAACCGGTAATTCTTAGGAAAATAGTAAATTTTGTGAATTACCACATTGATAAATTTTGCATCAGGTTATCCAATTGCCCTCTTCCATTCAACGACTGCATATCTTAGGCTGTAATTTGGCAAGGAAAAGTATGCACTTTTACAGGTCCGAACTCACCAACTCCTCTCTCCAGCTTATGCGAGGGAGTAGGGATATATTGGCATGTGTGATGCACATGCATATTTTCGTTGCGTTTTTTCTATAATATTATAGAAGAATATGAACTTAAGATTTCCATCCGAACTGCATAAAATTTTTTCATTATTCTAAAAATCTGACAATATTTTTAATACCTCATTTGTAAGCGCAATAAATACAGCAGAAAAATCATGATTCCAAATTGTGTCATTAGTTTGGGAAGGGAAGTATCAGAACCTATTTGCATAGTGTGAGACAGATTGAGATGGGCATGAATTGTGCTATACTATACTGAACCCTAGACTAGAAACAATGGTGGCAGCATTGAAATGTTGGACATTTTGAGGGTGGGTGCGCTTAACTCCCATCTAACACTTTTCAGCCCTTCCATTCCATAAATATATAAATTCATTCATGGTTAATTATTTACAGTCATGGAGAAGCTTTTAGTCAATATGAGATTTATTATCCTTTTATTTTTTTTTCTTTAAGAAGAATCAAGAAGAGATACTTTAATTAAAGCATAATTTAAGACATTTGAAAGTGACAAAACGTTGACTCAGTCTTTCACCCTAATTTTGTTTTAACTTTGTAAGTTACAAGTATGTGCTATTTACCCATATTCGGTTTATTTGAATTGATCTTCTTTTTATTTGTTGAAGATGTCTGGTTGCAGTCTTGAGAAAAACCATGGGCCAGAAAGGGTGGGTAGCTAGAATTTATAGCAGTGGTGCTAAATAGTATCCCTTCCATAAATAAAGAAGCTGCAAATTCAGAGCCATGTGAAAAGCTTCTGCTATGTTTGGGTTCCAATGCCATGATGCTATTGCCAAATGGCACCAATGCAGTTCCCAAGTCCAGCTTCCAAAAACCCATCACCTGGAAAACGTTGCATGCCGGTTTATATAATTGCATTTTGCCATTAGCCCTTGACACTTGAGAGAAGCGGAAAAACCTTTTCTATTAGCCTCCAATCTGTTCCAGCTTTTCAATTACATTATGCTTTCTCTGCCTTTTCTTTTCTTTTCTGGCTCAGAATATCTCGAGAGAGGCACTCCTAATCATTTGTTTTCTTTCTAATTTCACACCATTTCTCTTTTATTTTATTTCAATTTATTTTTCTTTGCTTATTTATATTGAATTCATAAGCACTATTTCAAAGACAGTTGTGAAATAAATAAATAATTAACATAATTTATGAATTTCTTTTTCTAATGAAATTATAAAACTTGATAGTATTTATTTTATACATTCTACCTTTACCATAATGAAGACTTATAATTATGATATGTTCATAATATTTATACACTTAGATGGAGAAGCAACCATATTATGAATTAAAAAGTTAAAAATAAAATGCTGAATCATTTACATTTGAAGAATGGAAATTTAGCATAATACACCTTTAAACGGACAAGTTTTTTAGATTAAATATACAAAACTTTTCGGAAAAGGTGGAGAATATGACTTATAATAAACTGCTCAATATTTAAAATTGTCATATGCTGCCAAAAGAGAAAATATATAATTTTTAAGAAAAGAAAAACCTGTTCTGCGAACTGAAAGGCTCATTATTGAACATTATAGTTTTCCAATTTAGTTGAGAGTTTCTTCATTTCAGAAAAGCTTTACCCAAATCCTAATTCATGATATTGTTAAAAAAGAAAATCCTATTTTATGATAAATGCAAATCTAGTAAGAAAGCCTTTATTTCATCAAAAATTAAACCAACCAAAATAAGAAAATCCATTAAATCATCCACAACTCCCCAACTTCATCAGACGGTGCCTAACAAATCAATAAAAAAGATACAAGAAAACCATGCGTACGCAGTTCTCTCTGAATCTTGAACTGCAGTATATTTCCTTTTCTGTTGTAAAATCTTACTGATTACGAGAGAATAGAGCAAAAGAATGCAATATAACCAGAGTGAAGCCAATTCTAAAGGGGTCGTTTCCAAGTCAACATGCAAACTTGTCAATGACCAAGTTGGAATTTTCGCAGTTAAATTAAAACCATTTCTTGACTTGATCAAGTATTTATAGTTCTTGATCAAGAAGGGGCAGAGAAAGGAAGAAAGAAAAGAAAAGAAATGAAGAACGAAGAGAAAGGCCGGTCTTTGTTTGGGATTTCACTATCTGATAGACCCAGATGGCAACAGTTCCTTATTTGCTCTTCTGGGTTCTTCTTTGGCTACCTTGTGAATGGCATCTGTGAGGTATATTTACTTCCTCTCTGTTTTCTCTTTACTCTGTTTCCCCTTTTCTCCCTTCATTGATTACTTTCTGTTTGGTTTATGGGAAAGTAAATGGAATTGGCAGAAAAGAAAAGAAAAAATTCAAACTTGATTATTTTAGGATTCTTCTGTTTCCTTTTCTTGACTTTGCATGTTTGATTTTCAGTTGATAAGCATATCTAATTTTAATTATTTGAATTTCAGGAATACGTATATAACAGGCTTCAGTTTAGGTAAGTTTTTCTTTGATAGCGTTTTGATATGGGGACTTTGTTAAGAACATATTGCTTGTTTGAGATGGTATTAATGGGTGTTTATTGTTACAGCTATGGCTGGTACTTCACATTTGTTCAAATCTTTGTGTACATATTCCTGATTTACCTTCAAGGCTTTACGCCTGCACAAATGGTGAACCCATGGAAGACTTATGTCAAGCTCTCTGCTGTTCTTATGGGTTCTCATGGACTCACCAAAGGGTCTTTAGCTTTTCTTAATTACCCTGCACAAATCATGTTTAAATCCACCAAGGTGATTAAGTAACAAATCCCATGATCATTTATTTATTTAGAAATCATTTATAGAAACAAATTGAATGGTCAGTCTAATAGTATTATTGTTGCCTTAGTGCAGGTTCTGCCAGTAATGGTAATGGGTGCCTTTATTCCAGGACTGAGAAGGAGATACCCAGTTCATGAATATGTATCAGCGCTACTTTTAGTAGTTGGGTTGATTCTTTTCACCTTGGCAGATGCTAAAACTTCCCCTAATTTCCATACCATTGGGGTTGTGATGATATCTGGTGCTTTAATCATGGATGCCTTTCTTGGTAATTTACAAGAAGCTATCTTTACTATCAATCCTGAAACTACACAGGTAAGTTCTGCACATTCTTTTCTGCTTCTGATTTTGCATGTGAAAAAAGGAACTGCAATGATTCTTGTTTTTGTTTTTGTTTTTTTCTCTTTTACAGATGGAGATGCTGTTTTGTTCAAGTGTAGTGGGTCTACCTTTCTTGATTCCTCCAATGATTTTGACAGGAGAGTTGTTCAGAGCTTGGAATTCATGTTCTCAGGTAACAAATTAAATTAGAACGATTAGTTTGGTTTTCTTGCTTTCTTTTTATATATATATTATTATTAAGATGCATTATTTGCCGTTTGGTGCAGCATCCATATGTATATGGTGTATTGATCTTTGAAGCCATGGCCACATTTGTTGGCCAAGTTTCTGTCCTTTCCCTCATTGCCCTTTTTGGCGCTGCCACCACAGCCATGGTACGCTCCTCTCACGATCTTTACTCTAGTTTCATTAATTTATTTTTATGCCAGGTTTTTAAATGCCACATTTATGCCATGTTTGGTAGGCCGTCCTTCATTACCTTGTTTCCATGAGAGGAAAAAAAAAAGAACTTGATATAATGCCTCATTACATAATCAATTACACCTCATTGAATGTAATGCTCATTACATAACAAAAGGTGTAATTATGATTACCTTTTTTTCTCTTAATATTCTTCACTTCAGAAAGAAAATGTTTACCCTATTGTATTAATGTAAGAGGAAATTAATAGATAATGGCTCTCTGCAAAAGAAAAAAAAAAAACAGTAAATGTAGAATAAATTTTGCTCTCGAATTGGATCACAGGTGACGACGGCAAGGAAGGCGGTAACCTTGCTGCTATCATATATGATATTCACGAAGCCATTGACAGAACAGCACGGGACTGGTCTTCTATTGATAGCCATGGGGATTACATTGAAACTCCTGCCTGATAACAACCCTCATAAGAGGAACTCCTCTAACTCATCCAAGACCAAGATTCATAAATCTTCATCTACTGATCAACAAGGGACTGCTAATTCTCAAGAAGAGAAGACCCTCTTATGAGGATTATTGTTGTCGTCACAAATTTATTTCCTTTTGCCTATTTCGTCGCTTGTTTACGTAAAATAGGGGAAAGTAATAGCAATTGGTTGTATCTTTCTACACTAATGTAATCCAACTTGTCTTCTTTATTTATTTATTTATTTGTATTTGCTTGCTAATTTAAGAAAAGATTTTCTTTAAAAACGACAACGTACGAAGAGAAATGCACGTGTTTGAGTTGCAAACTTTGATTTTGACTGGAAAATGTAACTTCTGACCACGTGCCAAAGCAATAGCATGCGTGATGCCACGTAAACCCGGTCTTAACTTTCATTTCCATTGTTACTCGTCTCGTCAGTGGAATAGGCATAGCAGCAGAAGGGTAAGTTATTAAACAGTAAAAACGAGCAGTAATGGCTGACGAGATAACCGAAGAAGAAAATAATATTATAACCCGCTTGCTGAGGCAAGAAGAAGACGAAAAAAAAGACGAGGGAAAACCAAAAGAGCCATGGAAAGGAGGAGAGTTTGTGAAGAGCATGGTGTACGCAGGACTTGATGCCATTGTCACTTGTTTCTCTCTCATTTCTTCCATTTCAGCCTCCCAAAGATCTTCTGGTAACTAATTAATTAGGCACATACCAACTAACATGTTCTCCAATCATCACCATTAAACTCTGTTTATGCTTCTCTTCATGTTTATTCATGTAGTGGATGTGCTGGTGCTGGGATTCGCGAACTTGGTGGCAGATGGGATATCAATGGGGTTAGGAGATTTCATTTCAAGCAGCACTGAGAAGGATACGGCAGCCAAGGGAAGAGCAGTTACAGAATGGGAAGTCGCTAATCGTAGTAGGCCTTTGCAGCTAGCCTTATTGAGGAAATACCAGTCTCTTGGAATGGAAATCAACGATGCCTCCACCGTATGTATATATATATATATATATATACCCACTTCTTTATATGCATATAATTTAGTGCCTTTCACATTTGCCACATTTGCCATGTGTTGATGCAAGGTGGTGGAGATATTTTCCAAGTACAAAGACATTCTAGTAGACGAGAAAATGGCAGCACATGTTGGAACATTACCTACTACTCCAGCAGAGAAGCCATGGAAGAATGCTCTTGTAACCTTCCTGGCCTTCCTGGTGTTCGGCAGCTTGCCTCTCCTCTCTTTCATTGTCCTTATTCCTTTTACGAACAGTGACCAGGTGAAGTTCACTGGTGCCTGTGCCTTGGCTGCCGCAGCCCTAGTTCTACTTGGAATATCAAAGGCCAAGATTGCTGGTCAAAGTTATGTTCCCTCTGTGGTCATCACCCTAACCAACGGTGCCATTGCTGCTACTGCAGCTTATTCTCTTGGATGGACGCTTAGGAATGTCGCCCACCTAGAAGACACCGGAAATGCTGGCAGTTAGTTTTTAATTTCGCTTCTATGTAAGAAGAGGTGAAATTTTGGATAACGTGTATATATAGTTTGTAAACTAACGTAAACATGCCTGTCTTTTCCTTCAGTGCATGGGAATCATAAAAATATCCACATCCGGGCATAAATTCCTTAAAACAGATCATATCTGTAACCAGATAGAAAAAACGGGGAAGAAGGAAATAACATCATGATAAAATATCATCACTATCTAACAAATTTTGGAGTTCTCGCTTTAACTGAAGAATATGATTCTGCTTATTGAAATGAGGTCCGCCGGAGGCAAAGATTCCAGTGGTTGAAGTTTCAATTAAATGAAAAGTTCATTCAGCTTCCTCCACTCAAAGATAATTGCAAGGCATGCTCAGCTTCCTTGAGGAATAATCTTGTGAGCTCCTTTTGCCCTCTCCTATACACGATACTAGCTCGTCTGTTTCTACTCATCAACTGGAGTTGGGTTGCGCTACTTGACTCAGGGTTGCTGCTGCAATTAATGCACAAGGAAAAAAGGCGCAGCTAAGATTCAATCACGATGAAGTTTTTTTATCTTAATGCCAGTTATCACAAAAATTCAATCACCATGCATTGTACATCCAAAAAGAACGAGCAGTTTAGCGTGATTTATTGTGAAAACGAGATGAGCACCAATATGATAAAGTGAAAGTCTGTCACCTCAGATTATTATCACACACTCCTAGGTCTTCTGGGCTTTCGGCCTTTTCGAGCAGTTCAGAATCGCAGTCCTCTGTTCCAGAACCCTCTTCAAGATTCAACAACCTTGCATGGAGAAAAATTTGGCGAAACGTGATACATAGGACGTCTTAAGATGCATACGTTTTACTTTTGATACTACTAGAATCTACAGTGATTACTTGGTTTGAAGTAGATCAACAAGCAATTGCAGGGCTCCGGAATCCCCACAGGCCTCCCATACAGCTGCTCTAACTTCTGAATCTGTTGGTTGCCTCTCCCCTTCAGACCCTATAAGCTTCAAAACAGAACCCAAAGTTTCAATTGCTGGGAAGAGCTGAAGATCATATTGGGTGTCTAATGCAGGCTGTTTTCTAATGCTAAGACATGCCCAGATGTTATGTTGTCGAAGTATAACAAAACCATGCTGTTCTACATGGTTGAAAAGGAAAATGCCATGAAATAAGAACTGTACCTCTTCAAGCAACGAAGAAACTTTATATAGTTCATCTTCCTGCATAGCTAAAGTCCTCAATGAAGTTAAAAAATCCTCTGGAAACACCAGCTTATTTACATAAGAGGGCGTTTCACGCTGACCGCTCCAACTGAAGTTGCCAAATTGATCTGTTTTGCACTTAAAATTGCTGTCATTTTTTGAGGTTCCTACTGGAAAAAACCCATGGTCCAGCAAGCCTTTCGGTAAAAGACACCGCATTTCAGCTTTCTGTGAACAAACCAATTTAATCAAACAAAGCTTATTTTCCTTTTAGGGGATGGGGTGTAAGGGCAGAACTGCAAAACAATTCTGTGAATAAAGAACGTGGAGAGTTTCAGTTTCCGTTAAAAAAAAAAATTTACTGAGTCGCAGAAAAGCTGACCTGTGCTTCCAAAAGCTGCATTTTGGAGTCTGAAAAGGGAACATTCTGAATTGCTTCTACAGGATAATTGACCTGTATACATATCACGAGTAAGCACCCGGTCCTTGATTAGCTAATACAATCCATTGGCTGGCAATCAAATGAAAAATAAGGTTACAAGAGATCAAATGGAAAAACGTGAAATCAGTTTCAATAACCCAGACGATAGGAAAAAAAAAAAAAAAAAAATACTTCCTTTATATGAGTGCAGTTAAATATATGAAAAAGATAGTTCCATGGTTAAAAGAAACTTTGTTGGCAAGAGGCACAAATGAAAAGTGCATGATTTGTGAATTTCACACAGAAATTTACCATGAGATAGTCATCTGTATTATTGTCAATGACAAACCCGTACAGGTATAGTAACTCCTACATCAAAATAGATCGTAATTACTGGAGGTAGATGTAAAGCATTACAGCTGCTATTGTAAAACCACTGCAGTAAATATAAGCACTAAGCGTTAAGCACCTATAAGAAAGCCAACATGCACTAGGAGAATAAGACAGTAGTGTACAGGAATATAAAGCTAGGGCACATTCTGGGAAAAGAAAAAGATTGATTGAATCCGTAATTAAAGTAAAAGCTCAGTGCCAGAAGAAAGTACCTCATTGCCTTTATTTCCATAACTAATGAAAATCTCTTTCTCTGTCTTGATAGGAGTTTGTTCAGCTTTCGAATTGGGATAACCAAGATGTCATTGAGAAGAACATAAAATCAGTGCAATCAGCAACAGTGACTGCTAAAACTTCATAAACTTTATATACAACACTTACATACAAGCAAATCATTAAATCAGAAAGAAAGATACCAGAAAGAAGGTACATGGAGGAGGGAACACCAGTAACCAAGCCAGTTCCATCAACCTCCCATGTTGCTGCCGCCTTCAGATCTAGAGAGCCGCATTTGCAATAAAGACGAAGAAACTTATTAAACCTTAAATTTCAAACTATTATTTCACAAGTATAAGGACAGTGAAGTAAATAATTTCAACTCTAAAAGACAGTCCTCAGTAATCTCATGGAAACTAAAAAAAATGGAAACAGCACTCTACCAACATTAATTAAATATTGAGAACTTTAGGCACAAAATAGAACAACCAATATGGAGGTGGTCTACTCATTTTACTGAAACAAAGGCATACCATGATTGCAAAAATCTATGCCAGGAACAAGACCCTCTACCCAGACAGTCTCCCCTTGACTTGATGTGCAAGTTGCTATATTGTCTTGGCTGTCAATGCTATGAACCTTGAAACCTGACATAAGGAGGGTTAAATTTCAGTTTGATATATATTAGAAAAATCCATCACTTGCAAGAACTGAATCAGAGAAATATGCCCACAGAAAGAAAGCAATAGACTCACTTCTTTCATCCTTCTCATTAATCAAGTCTCCAGCAGAATTATCATTATAGGATAGCTCTGAGTCGATTGTTGAACAGTGATTTTCTTGATCTTCTTCCACTTGTGGAAATACATAAGAATGTGGAAGGGGAATGTTCAGAGCACGGCTCCAAAATAAAGAATTTGCCCTAGTATGATTCAAAGGGTGTAAGACTGACCGAAAGAAGTAGAAGCACCTTGAATCCACTTAAATCAATGAAATAACAAAATCAAACAAAAAAAGGAGTGAGAAGAGATTTTACCAAAGAAAATCTTCAAAGGACACCTCACTGGAAAAAGAAGAAATAAAAAGAAAAATAAGCTCTGTACCCACAAAATATTATCCTTCTTAACTCATGTACATGAGATTCATTAACTACAGTGAAACTATTGGTGAAAAAAATGCATTGCTATCAATTAATTTTGTGCCCCATGATAATCCAATTATGCTAAACAAGGAAGCCATTACTTTTCAGATTTTACATATAGAAAGACAGAGAGAGAAATAAATTTGACACCTACCTTTCTGAATCCCCATCTAGAGTTAGAAGTTTCTTCATCAAGCCCTTTACTTTGTCATCGTAGAGCGACAGCAACTTTTTCTTCTGTAAGATAAACTTGTCTTTGGTCACATATGCTGTGCAGTTAAGTTCAACAGCCCAATCAATTACCCATAATACACATACCACCATCAATCATACGGAAGTATTAAGTCAAAGCTATGTATAAAGAGCATTTATTTCTAACAACAAAAAGTGGAGTCAGAAGAGATCCGTATATATCTAGTTTCAGCATGAAACCAATAATGTACTTTGTTTTAGTTGTATAAAGCGCCCAACTTGCTTCAACACTGTATAATTGTTGCAAGCCAAACCCAATTTCAAAGAAATAAACATTACATTATCGTAAAGTACATGTTAGGATTTATGATACAGACAATTCAGCTATACAGTGTTTTTCAGGGCAGAGACATAAATCCAAGAAAACATTTATGATTATTGATTACCTGCAATTCAGTTGCCCGATATAAAGTTGTCCCCTTTAGCTCCAATAGTTCATCATCAGTAAACCATAGTGGATTTCCAAAAGTTGTAGGAAGCATATCAAGGTACCTGATGTAGTTCATCAACCAAATCAAAATCAATATCATCCATCAATAAATACACAAAATTCAAGGTATGCAGTAGATACATACGGTTTCCAAGAAGAGTTCTTCCGAAGTCGCTCCAACATTAGAAATAAAATGATCAAGAACCTATCATCCACTTCTCCTTCTTCAAACATAGCTCTACATTCAGGTCCAATAAGAGGATCTTGCAAAACCCTCATTGGAGTTATCGCTAAATCCAGTGGCACAACAAGCAAAATCCCTACAATTTTCCCAAATTTGTCATAAAACATAGCTTATAATAGGCTAAATCCAACAAAAGAAACAATCAAACTAAGAAAGTTTAAAACTTCATTACCATCAGAGGCATCATTTGACGAGGAAATACCAAAACCTTTGTTTGGACCACAGTACTTGATGTTGCAACCTCGTAGCTCAACTTTATTAGCCTGAATTTAAAATACTCAAAAAAAAAATGTCAGAAGAAATGTACAAGAGAAGTGCAGAATATGATGAACTATAGAAAAACTAAACCTCAAGCCATTGTAGGAATTTTTGGAGTTTTAGTTCTTCCGCGCCTGACATTATTATGCTAGCTGTGGAGTTGATTGATTGAACTCTCTAATGTCCTTTAATAGGAGAAGCTGTTAAAACCTGGTTTCATTAGGGTTTTAAATTTTAAAACAGATTGAAAATTGAATGGAGAACAATTTTAATGTTTATAAATACGCTGTCGTTTAAGAAAAAGAGATATTCAAATTCTCTCGGACAATATCGTAGAAAGAGGTCAACTATTCTTGTCGCCAATATCTCATACTCGCGTAACCAAGACCTATAAGTTCAGAAGGGAAACACACTCTGATTTGCTAGAAACCTTTTTTTTCTTTGACCAGGATTTGTTAGAAACCTATTTTGCTCAATTTGGGAACCGTTCCTTTTAGATCATTAGCTTTTGAAGATTTCAGAAGATTTTGTCTTGCCGTTCTTTCAGGTTTGCTTCTTGATCGCACGCGTCTCTGCAATTTGTTCAATTTTTTTAAGGTTTATTTCCTTATCATCATCCGCCATAAATGGATCATCAAGAAGCTATGATCGCTAAAGAATCGGTTACCGTGATGATGATCAGTTCCGGTTTATTTACTCGTCCTTGGTGGCCTTCTAGAGTTCTTTTTTGGATTTATTTTTGTTTTCGTTAGCCTTTACTCGTGGATCGCCAATTGGATTTCCAGATCTTGCTTAAATCTAGACACGGGTCAGGGTTAGGTTTCTGGTTCGGGTGGTTTATACTGGTCTTTGATTGTGGCAAGTTGGTGGATTTCGGTTGTGCGGCATCACGAGTAATTACGCTTTGATTGTAACGTCGATATTGTATTTTCCTTAGGGTTTTTCCTGACTGGATCTCCTTTATTGGGGTTTTCCTGGCTGAATCTCTTTTTAGGGCTTTATTGTGGTTTATTGCCGAGAATTGCGAATTGCTCCAATTGTATTCTTAGTTTTGTTCGGGATTTCGGTGTTAAAGAAAATATTATGGTGTAAGATTGAACCTTTTGCTTACCATGGTGTTATCTTTTGTGTTTTATAGTATGGATGCTAAGATCGCGACCAGGATCAATCATAGATCATTTGGACAGAGACCACCTGTAAGCAGCAGCAACATTGTTTGTAGATTCTGGAAGGCAGGCAAATGTAATAGAAATCCCTGTAGGTTTTTGCACACGGACTTACCTCCTGCTAATAATAATGTATACCTGAGAACTTCTAAGAAATCCAATACTTTATTGGAGGAACGGCCAAGGAGGACCTTTAACTATGCCTCCAAGAATTCTTTGGCTTCAAGTGATGGATTTGAAAACCAATGCACCCAGAAAATCTCTAATCATGTAAATCATACTGATATACCTAAGGACCGCCCGAAACGGAAGACTCGTTTGGCTTCAATTACTGAAGATAATGCTACTGAAGTTAAAGGAGTTAAGAAGCCCACAAAGGTCCCTAAGATCTCTAATACTGTCATTGAGCATATACCTATGAAGCACCCCGAAACAAAGATTTCTTTGTATTCAACTAACGAAGGTGATGCAGCAGAAGATAAAAAGACTCCTTTGGTTTCAATTACCAAAAGTGATGCACCGCAAGATAAATGTACTTCCTTGGTCTTAACTACTGAAGGTGGTGCTGCTGAAGATAAAGAGACTTCCTTGGTTACCACTACTGAAGGTAAGGCAACAGAAGATAAAGACAGATATTTGGTTTCTACTACTGAAGGTGGTGCCCTAGAAGATAAAGCAATTGAGGTGGGTGCAAAAAGACCTTGTGCGGACTGGATTTTTGGCACTTGTGTGAAAGGCGATGAGTGCCAGTTTTTACATAAGTGGTATTCTGGGGATTGGTTCTCAATGCTAGTAAAGCTCGGGGAACACGAACAGGTGTGCTTTGTTTCTTTTACTTTCTAATCTTCTATTTTTGTTTTGATGCTGGCCATTTATTGTGTCTGCTTTTGTTATAAGTTTTGTAGACAAAATTATGTGATCAATATTCTGATGCTCAGTAAAAATGGCTTTGTCCATCATATATTCATGTATTTGAATAATTGTCTCCTGGTTGAAGTAAATTCTTTTTCTATTTAAGTTGGATATAAATGCTCAATTTCACTAATAGAATTTTGTATGCCAGGCTGTCTCCGGGATTACACTTCCTCCAAGGTGTGAAAAACTTTTCTCAGCCAGCAGTGATGGTACTGTACGTATTTGGGATTGCCATACTGGTGAGACCGCAAGGGTGATAAGTCTCGGTGATGAAATTGGGTCATTAATCAGTGAAGGCCCATGGACTTTTGTTGGCTTGCCAAATGTTATTAAGGTAAGCTCATAGTTTATATGACTTGGAATCCTTTATCTAGCTAGGTTAATTAGTGCACCTTCTGACCTAGGTGGGATTTTGTATGTGATATTCCAGGCATGGAATTTACAAACAGGGACTGACTTGAGTCTTGATGGACATGGCCCTTTTGGGCAAGTTTATGCTATGGCTGTTGCTGAAGATACACTTTTTGCTGGGGCACAGGTAGTGCGATTTGCAGTCTAACTTTTATTACAAATTCACATAGGAACTAGGAATCTCTCTCTCTCTCTCCAGTGAATAATGATGTTCTAGAAGGTTTAAGCTGATGCATTTAGCTTTTTCCAGAACATTATTTGCCTTTGCATTAACGCAGTCTTTTGCAGAATTGTCTTATTATCGAATAATATTCAAATCCTATATTTTTGGAGATGCAGGATGGTTCCATTTTGGTTCTGAGAGGCAGCACTGAGAGCCCAATTCCTTTTCAATTGGCTACATCATTAATTGCACACACGGGTGCTGTGGTATGTTTAATTGTTGGAAATGGAGAAAAGATGCTATATTCTGGTTCCACAGACGGTACAATTAGGGTAAGCCATGATTTATAGTTTTATTTTGCTATTTTATCCTGTTTGCTGCAACTCTCTAAAGAAGAGAGCTTTGATTACTGTGGTTGATGATGTTTGATCTCAACTTAGTGAATTCACACTTAGTTTGCTATTTCATCCTATTCCTAGCTAAATTTGAGAATTGGCATGGTGATTTAACACTGCCACACCACAATTAGATTCTAAATAATGCTTGGAGATAACTTTTCTTCTATCCTAATAATTCATGCTTGTTCTTTTTTCCCTAGACATTGCAGGAGCGTTTATTTGTTGTCTGATATCCTATTCCCGTTTATTTTCAGGCTTGGGATGTTGATACTTTACAGTGTGTTCATATACTGAATGAGCATACTGATGCTGTGACGTCTCTTATTTGCTGGGATAATTATCTCCTATCTTGCTCATTGGATCGGACAATAAAAGTTTGGGCTTGTACCAATGAGGGCAACTTGGAAGTGATCTATACGCATAATTTGGAACATGTAAGTTATTTGAGTTTGGTTTTAGGTTGACTTTTTCTGTTTGTATTATCTCAAGAAAAAGGAAAAACATTTTAAGCAAATGGATTTCCTGCTTTGGTGAATTAATGAAGTCGTATTCATGGTGAAATGTTGAATTGTTACAGGGTGCTGTTACACTTTGTGGGCTATCCGATGCAGAGGCAAAACCAATTTTATGCTGCTCTTGTAATGACAATTCTGTTTATCTATACGACTTGCCATCGTAAGCACTCTTCATGACCATAGCACGTCCTTTCGGTATATGGTTTTTGGCAGCTTGTCTCATAAGATTTTTATTTTTCTTGTTCAGATTCAATGAAAGGGGCAGGATTTTCTCAAAAAGAGAAGTGAGAACAATTCAGATAGGCCCTGATGGTCTATTTTTCACTGGCGATGAAGCAGGACTGGTTACTGTGTGGAAGGTGACAGAATCATGAGGGAGCGTTCCAGAAGAAGCCGCCTAGTATCTGCAATTTTGGGGACTTTTAGTTTGTATATTGAGCAAGGGATACAAAGCATGGTTATCCCTTGCTGCATTAGTGTCATGTAGACCCCATAATTTTTGCTGGGGATTCGGTTTGTTATGATCCTCGACCCTTGAGAAACGTTGTACATATTTAATCAATGAAATTGTCTAGCTTCATTCGAGCTGCCACTAGCAGCATGTTCAATTCTTCATGATTCATATCTTCTTTCTGCTTTGGACAATCCAGAATAAAAATGTCTATACTGTAATTGAATTCCGATCAAGTAATTAACTGCCTACGTTTCAGAAGGATCAATAAGCACAAAAATTGACATTTGTTTTGAAAGGTTCCTTTACCATTCGGCAAACTCTTTAACCATGCACTTGTTATTACTTTTTAAAAGTTTTTAGTAAAATATGGTAGCGGTGCTCTTGAATTTCAGTTAAAGGGATTACAACTGCTGACAAGTACAGTTTGCAGGCTCTTCAAAGATTTTTGCTAAATGCGTTAGAGAAAACTCTGAAAACTACTTTGGGCTAATTTATCATTAGTCTGATACTGTTATTGGTAGGTATTGTTAGTGGTCAAAAGAGATCACCAATTACAATCAAACTTGAACAAATCCCAGGTATATATGTTTACCAACTGATTGCCATAAGAAGTCCAAAGATAATCAACGAAATTCAAGCAAAGCATTGAAAGCAAGGTGCAGACACACATAAAGGGAGTCGTTTTCAGGCAGTTTTTTAGGCTTAACAAAGAAGGTGACTCACGTAACTCTATATCGTGTCCATTTTGTCATGCCATAAAGCCACCCCACCTCTTCCAAAAAAAAAAAAAAAAAACCGCCTAAACTGACCTTCACACCTCACTCGTGGCCTTCTCTTCGCATAAATTCTAACCATCCCTGTTATTCTCCATATCCCTCCTCTCTCTTTGCCATGGCTTATAAACTCTCAAAGAAGCCTGTTTTCACATTAATGGCTATAGCAGATGTTGCTTCATGGTACTGTGCTCTTGTTCTGGTTACCCTTATATTGCAGAGTTCCCTAAGAGAGACATCCATCTACGATCCATATGAGGTATTCAAAGGCAACCAAATCTTGGACAGACCTTGTGACGAGATTTATGTTGTCCAAGAAGGAGAAACTCTTCATACTATCAGCAGTAAGTGTGGTGATCCCTTTATAGTGGAGAAGAACCCTCATATTCATGACCCGGATGATGTTTTTCCTGGACTTGTCATTAAGATTACTCCTTCAACACCTATAAAGATGTTAAGGTAGTCCTTTTTATGTATACATATATCTGATCGTAGGTAATTAACTTTTACACCACAAATTAGTTTGGCTTTTTCATTAAACAAGAAAAATCAGCGAAGTTTGTGGTTGCTTTTGATAATTTATTTTGTTATATCATATGTGTAAATGTTTTTATAAGTTGGTCATGTGTGTGTATTAATTACTGTACAAAAAGAAAAATTGCAATATGTTTCTATTGATAGTTGTATTAAAAAGTCTGTTTGGCCTATACATAAAAGTCACAAGAGTTGAAATTCAATTATCTGTATAAATAGAAAATCAAATTGCATTGTGATCGGTGGAAATGATTGTATATATAGTTACTGTTGCTCAAATTGTTTTTATGTATGATCTTTGATGCATTAACATAATGGCAAATCAAGGATATGGACTAACAATGAACCCACTTATTTATATTGAATGTAAATGCACCAGAATGTGATTTATTTGATAGGATATTCGCATTGGTATATCCATGTTAAGATCAAGAAGCCTTGCCCTTTTGTTTTTCTTTTCTAATTTTCACATTGGTACTAGAAAACTTGTGGCAAACAAATTCTTAAATTAAGAAACAGAACAAGCTAACTAAATTACCAATAGTAATTATATTTTACCTATATAGCAACCAAAATGTATGAAAGGAACAAAAAGATGTATATGCTGTATGAAAAAGACAGAGACTAATGCCCTCTTCTTATTTGGAAAGGGAAATTATTAGAACAGGGACCTACCAAGTTTTGTCTCTTCATAATAAGCACACTCCAACTATTAAGAAGTATTTGAATTGAATAAGTTATTAAAAATATTCATGCAAAATGACATCAATTTGTTAATTTTACCCCTCTGTATAAAAATAGTAAAATTTTGGTGATAGTGGACTTATTGTCATACTCCTCTTGAAGCATGAAAGTGTCCTGAAAGTTGGGTAGAACTTATCTTCTCCAGAATTTGGGTCAGTGGTTCTGTGCATCGACAATCTTGCCCTTTCATAATGCTCCTTACAGAAAACATTTTATGGCCAAGTGTGTCAATGGTTATTTGAATGTTTTTCTTTTTCTTTTTTTCATAGAAAAGCAACTTTTAAGTGGCTATATCATTTCAATCATGCATTTGAAAACCTGCGTTTTGGGAATCTGATTTCCTTTTTCCCAAACTCGAAGCTTGTATTTGGAGGCATCTTTCTGTAACGAAATTCTAAATCATATCATTTGGTTGGTAATAATGAATACGTCTCGTCAAGACTATGTTCATGCCTAAGTGGAACTTGACATTGTATTATCTGTAAAATAATGGAGAATACATGTTAAAATGGATTCCTTTTCCAGATATTCTGTAATGAAAGAGGATAATGAATGAGTACGTGAGGTGAAGTGTGTGTAAAAAGGACATATCAGGCTTCGGGGAACTTACATGTTGACATGGTTGTTGATTCCCAGTTTCGTATATGCCAGTGGTCCATCAGATCTACGCTGTCGTTTTCTATGTGTTTGTTACCACCACAAAAAAAATAAATAAAATGATTCTTTATTTTTTCTTTCAGTTGATAAATCACTTTGAGCTATGACCCATCACTGAATTATGGCTGCTACAAGGAAATTAAAATTATTTTTTTTTTAAAAAAGCTTAATATTGAATCTTCTTCTTCTTCTTCTTCTGCCTCACTATCACAACATTCTTCTTCTTCTTATTGTTATTATTATACATGGAACTAAAAACATGTCAGAAGATAATTGTTAGCCAAAATTTTTTATTACAAAATATGGGATTATAGATTACAAATATGATCTTAGATCTTGATATTGCTTTTTAACCTATGGTTATAATTAAGCATACTTTTCACTTGGGTTAAAACAAAAAAAAAAAGTGCTTTTGAACTTATCTTAAACTTGATTTATTGATATTATCACTTTATAAACTTTCCAGTTACAATTTTCTTGGAATTAACAATAGTTTATTAGATAATATAATATGTCTCTGCTCAAGAAGGGATATCCCGAATCTGAACCGCACACAATACATCTTGTTAATTTTTATGTGTTTCCCTTTTGTATACTAAAATTAATTAATATTTAACACATGATAAACCAAAATGGTCTATTATGTGTCAATAAATCAAGTGGTTGATTGATAAATTAAAGATGATAAGCATAAATTTAAGTTTAAAGTTCAAATTTTCTTTTACGTATTAAATAAATTTTTTTTTTTTTTTGGAATATCATTTTTAGTACCAAAAATTGATCGAGCAATATCATTTTTTATGAGTTTTTATTCATTTATGAATATTATTATCTAAATAAAACAATATAGAAAACTATAAATAAAAGAAAGAAAAGGAGTGTATATTCAGTTGATGATATGGATAAGTAGAATATTCAATAGGAAAGGTTATGTGGAGTGTATAAGAGAATAAACTTGTGAATATCCATCAAATAAGACACCAATTTGCATAATATATACATATATACTTTTGTAACTATGTGTTCTATGTTTGTTTCTTGCAAATTAATGCTGCAATCTTCAGTGACAACAATGCACATTTATATATATGCATGCAAATAAATAATACCCTTTTCTAACCCCCATATAAATATTTACATAAAAGAAATCTCCTTGAAGCCAAAACGCAATCACATAAATGTATAAAACGACGTGGCTAAACCTTTCTTCTTTTAACATACACTACTATTATCTAATCGTACGTCTTCTATTTTATTTTTGTACCAACAGAATATACCATCACTACTGGTTTTTATTCTTCCAAAAAGTGCGATTTTTAATTACTAATTGCCAACGCGTGATTAGGGCATAATTAATCTTAATTTAAAGGTGGAAATTACAGTGGCCTTTCATTTTTCTAAGAGACCAAAAAGACAGAAACAAAAAAGAGTTAATGGCGATTCAACACGTGTTGTGTGGTGAACATGCCTCTACAGCATTTATATCTTGTTTCACTTCTTTTTTTCTTTTTCTGTGATGAGTCAGCTCTGCAATTTTTATTTTTTTCTATAAGTAAATCGAAGGAGCTGCTGCCATTTTTAACTCTTGTCATCTGCTGTCGCCGGTAAGCTTTGCCTATATATATATATATATATATATACAGCACCAAGTGGAAAGCAGATTTTAACTCCAACTCCAAAGCTAAAGCTGCAAGTCATCAACTTCTCCTCTAATTATAATTATGTAAGTGCATGCATACACTATCATGTTCATATTATAAATCTTTCTCATGCAAGACTTCATGTAAGGAATCAACAGTAATGAGGATATGTTTATGCATACACTATATATTAACTTGATGCATGGCTCATCTATTTACTTGCACAAAGCGTATCTATCTATCTTTATGCATGCAGACAGTCAATATATATGGCTGTAAATTGTTAAGATGTTATATATGTCTTCTGTAGCTAAATCTCCAAAACGTTTTCGAATTGTTTTCTCTTGTTAATCAATTTTATTTCTTGAAACAATAAATATTTAATTCTTATTGTGAAATCTTTTTCTATTTCTTTTTAAATGGATTTTTTTTAAGTCCCCAAAAACATAATCTTCAGTTTGAGATTTCAAGTTCAAATATTGCCTTACGACGAGAAATTCCGTATCTTGCGACGAAAGTATTTTCACACATTCGTCATTTATATGATGTTGTTATGAAATCGTCCCCGTGACAGTAATTCTGGTCGCTGTAAATCAAGTTATTATCCAGTGCTAACGGAAATTCGTTAGCTTCGTTTCGAAAGTTTTAGTGAGGGTGGATTCTTAATTTGTCGCCGGAAAAATCTAGTAACTCGTCGCCTGTTCTCATAAGCATTGACGACGTCACATTGCATTCGCAGATTTCTTGTGTTGTGACGATATTTGTATTTTTCTAAATTTTGTGTCGCGTAAATCCAGTAATTCGTCATTATTTGTTACAATTTTTGTTTTCAGTGAAGGCAGATAAAATATGAATATACAAATTTGGCCCGCATAAATTTTTTTAGTATTAAGGACCACAATTTGATGAGAAAATTTTATTTTTATAAAAAAAAAAGTAGAGGGTCACGTGACCTGTAAACCCGTTCCTCGTAAATCGATTTCCTCTAAACTAAATTACAAATTTCGCGCGATTTTTCTATCACTTGCCTCTCTCTCTCTCTCTCTCTCTCTCTCTCTAGATTCAGGTCTCCTTCAGTTTCGCTTCCTCAACTTCCATGTCTTTCTGGGTTTCTATGACTCAGTTCACTGTTCTTGAGTGGATTACTGTACTTTAACAAACTGTATATCGCCTTTTTGTTTGGTGTCCCATCCTCAAATTTCCACGCGTAGTTAACATGTATGCCTAAAGCTATTCGATAATGATTCTGCTTTTTGTTCTTTTAGGCATTTGAATTTCTCGGGCTTTATTTTTTTATATAAAGTTATTCTTGTGGACCCAATTGCTACCAGTATCTTTATATTTCTTTCAGTTTCTTAATCAAGTAATTAACATAACTACTGAGAACAGGTAAAGGCGTGAACAGGATGACCCATTTAAATGAAATTCAATAGCATGCAAAATATATGCAGCAAAAGCCATATATATTCTGTTTGTATATCCATAGCCATGTGCTGTCACAATTTTGTAAGACTTGCATCTGTTGCTTTGTAGTTTTGAAGTGTTGCCTTTAATTTGTCTTATGTGTTTGTGATATTTTTGTTTTGCAGTGTGTTGTTGCTTCAATCCTTAAACATGGTTGCATTTGGGAAGAAGTTGAAAGAAAATCAAATCAGAGAGTGGCAAGAGTATGCTTCATTAGCTTTAACCAAATGATTTTCAACTGCTTCATTAGCTTTGACTAAATGATTTTCAACTTGCTGTGCTGTTTAAAAACATTTTGTGAACATTAATCGCAATGCATGTGCAATCTGCTTGTTTACAGATACTACATTAACTATAAGTTACTGAAGAAGAAACTCAACCGGTATACACAACAACTTCAAGTTGGAGCAGAAGATCAACAATATGTTCTCAAGGACTTCTCAAAAATGCTGGATGATCAGGTAACAGTTACACCTATGCATAAACGATTCGCAATTTTATAATAATTAAACAGTCAATCTTTTTCATGATAAACCCCTTTGAATGCTTTTAAGACATGTTTCTAGACATTGTAATGCTATATTCCCTTCATAGTGCAAGATTCTCCATATATCTTTGGAAAAAAATATACTCTCTTTCTCCCAGCGTAGGATTGTGTCTACCATACTTTATCCGTGAATTATATCACTAATCCAGAACTGCATTTCCTTGGATGATTAAGAAATTTCAATATTCTCTGTCTCTCAGATTGAAAAGATTGTCTTGTTTCTGATAGAACAACAAGGACTACTAGCAAGCAGATTATTAAATCTTGGAGAACAGCATGATGCTGTAGCACAGCAGTTAGATGGGTATAAAATATCTGAACTACGAGAAGCTTATAGAGCAGTTGGACAGGATCTCTTAAAGCTTCTCTTCTTTGTTGACATGAATGCTACTGGTTTGCGAAAGATTCTGAAGAAATTTGATAAGCGCTTTGGCTCTAGATTCACTGATTACTATGTCAAAACCCGTGCAAATCATCCTTATTCCCAGCTGCGACAGGTGTTCAAGCATGTGGTAATACATCCAACTGCAATCAATATCCTTCATTAATGTTTTGTTAAGTTAACTATCTGCTACTCATTTTTCTTGTTAATATGTTCCTTAGTTACAGTTCAGTGTTATTAGGGTATTTGATATGGAGAAGTTGAACATGCAGGGTATTGGGGCTGTTGTTGGAGCAATATCTCGCAATCTTGCAGATCTTCAAGATCATGAGGGAAACTACATATCAATATACGACCAACCTTCATTATCCCACCCGGTTTTTCCTCATATCTATTGAAAATTATGCCCAGTAGTATTGCCCTCTTTTATTCTTTCTTAATATTCTAGTTTCCTTAGCATTTTTACCATTTTTAAAACTTGTATTTTTACTTGCTCCGAAGGGCAATTATTGCTTTTGGTATATGGAAAGCCAGAAGGAGACATTTTAGTCAGGAGAAATCTCAAGGAAAAAAAAAAAACTTGCCTGTCATCACATTTTCCACACGGCAACACATGAACATTAAATATTTTCTAAAATTTCTGAAAATATAAAATTATTCAATCTAGACATAAACCCTTGAAACATAAATTGTTACACAACGTTGTGAATCCTTGGATCTTGCAATCTTGCAGCACTTTTACAGTTGTAAAACGGAAAAAAAAATATAATTATTAAATTAAATCATGTCATGGCATCTATTGATTTAATGATTTGGAAATCAATTGCAATTTTAAATGCCAGATGGATGCTTTTGCAGGATCCAGTCATTGATTCAATTAAAGCAGCCGTAAACAAGCTATCAAACTCAACAAGTTTTCTTGAGTACTTGGGGAAGCATGCATTCATTATGCAAGAGGGATTACCAACTCCATCAGAAGACAGTTTTATTGAGCAGAATTATCATTTTATGTCACTTCTCCTGAACTTGGTAAATACATTCCTTTATATGGTCAACACATATATCATTGTCCCAACAGCAGATAATTACTCCCTGAGCCTTGGAGCTGCAGCAACTGTTTGTGGTGTCATCATTGGATCGATGGCTATTGCGCAGGTGTTCTCTTCAGTATATTTTAGTGCATGGACAAATAGGTCATATTTGAGACCTCTTGTGTTTAGCAGTATTGTTCTTTTCATCGGGAACACCTTATATGCACTAGCTTATGATCTGAACTCAATAGCAGTCCTTCTAATTGGTCGGCTTTTCTGCGGGTGAGTGATCTCACCGTTACTCTTTTTGCTTAAGCAATATAATGACTTTGTGGTTCATCTGTTGGTTACTATAGGATTTTATGCACACATCTGCTGTTCTGTAATGCTCTATAGTTGGACTCTGTTGTTGGGTCTACTGTATTAATCAACGACGTTACATGATCAACACTCCAGGTTAGGATCTGCAAGGGCTGTTAACAGGCGTTACATCAGTGATTGTGTGCCACTCAAATTAAGAATGCAAGCTTCTGCAGGTTTTGTCAGTGCTAGTGCACTTGGAATGGCATGTGGTCCGGCTCTTGCTTGCTTGTTTCAAACTGACTTTAAGATTTACAAACTTACATTTAACAAGGACACTTTACCTGGCTGGG